>NC_132780.1:43671059-43971059 GCF_048418805.1 Vulpes vulpes | reverse complement strand
TCATGTTGATTTTTAAAAAATACTAAATGAAGCAAGACTGGTAAAAATGATGGAAAGAGCTGGTTATGGTGGAGGAATATACATATAAAAACACATTTTTATACACTTGTGTTTGTTAAAAACATTGTAAAATAAATGAATACGTAGATTAATTCTGTGGAAATTAATTTAAAAACCTAACAAAGTAAATGGTTTTCTTGAGAAAAATATAAATTAACAAAAAACTGTTGCTTTCTTCTTACTGTCTTTTTTTTTAAGTTTCTGTGTTTAAAAAATAAGCTTTTAATTTAAAAATTTACATTTATAGAGAAGTTACATTTATAGAGAAGTTGGTAAGAGACCTTGTATACCCTTTACTTACTAGCTCCTGTTGTTATAATCTTACATCTTTAAAAATAGTTTTTAATTGTTTATTCATGAGACACATAGAGAGAGGCAGAGACAAAGGTAGAGGGAGAAGCAGGTTCCCTGGAGGGAGCCTGATGCAGGACTTGATTCCAGGACCCTGGGATCAGGACCTGAGCCAAAGGCAGACAATCAACCCCTGAGCCACCCAGGCGTCCCTGTTATATAATCTTACAATCCTGTGGTATATTGGTCAAAACTAAGAAACCCACACTGGCACATTATTACTAATTGAATGGCAGACTTTATTTGGATTTTACCAGTTTTTTCATTAATATCCTTTTCTGTTCCAGGACCCAATCCAGATGCTACAGTGTCTCCCTAGTTTCCCTAGTCTCCTCTGGTCTATGACAGCTTCTCAGTCTTGTCTTATTTCTCATGATCTTCTCAGTCATGAGAGAGTACTGGCCAGATATCCTGTAGAAACTTCCCCCATCTGGTTTTGTCTGATGTTTTCCCCATGATTAGAGATTTTGGAGAGAAAATCAGAGGAGAAAAGCTCTTCTTGTCATATTTTATAGGGACATTGACTATTCTCCCATAACATCTGCTAGGAATGTGAACAGTCATGGGTTGGTTAAGGTATCTACCGGGTGTCTCCCTATTCTGTGCTCTGGAAATGAGTCACTCAGTCTAGGTCCACGGGCCCATAAGGGAGGATAGTAGTGGGAAGTAAGCTCTATTTCCCAGCATTCTGAGACCTCACACAGCCCTTCAAGTGCTTAAGCAAAACTCCTCGCGGTTTTAGCTGCTCTTCTCAGATTGGGGCAGCTCACTTTCCAGTGTATACTTGTTGGCTGTTTTGGAGTTCTCCTGTTCTCAGGTCTTTAGATGCTGTTTTGCTTAGACAGATTTTGTGGCTGTTGGTCATGTGTCATTTATATTTTGGTATTCATGATTTGTTGTAATTGTTGTCCTCAAATACTTGGTGTGTTTTCATGTGAAGCTTCTGAGAGATCCAGGCCCCATGCTGCTGCTTCCCTGTGCTTCAGTCTTCTGAGGTCCTTTACTTAGGGCTTTGGATGATGCTGTGTTACTTTGTGTAGATAGCCTACCTGGTAGATCTTTATGGATTATTAACCTTTACATGAGAAACATTTTAATGTTGTGAATCCATTTTTTAAAATATTGAGATCATAACCTCTTCCTTTTCCTCCCTTGTCTCTATCTATCGTTTTTATTTTCCAGCTTTGTTTTTGTCAGCTTGGAATCACCGTGTTTTAGAGGTAGGTCTTGAATAATGCTTGCAATTGGGTTTTGTCTTGTTATGAGTAACAGTATATTTTGAGTTTATGTGATTATTCTGTGTATAATTATTAATGATAATTCTTTTGGACTTACTCTGGCATCAAATTATATGTTATGAAATATTATAGTTTTTTTTATTGCTTTGTTTTTCATTTACATTCTGGTCTGCTTGCTCTTTGCTTGGTGTATGAAGTTTTGTATATTTCTGTATATCATGATTACCCTTAGAGTTTATAGTCTTATGTAATATTTTTGGTTCTCACTAGTGTGAGCAGTGACAAATAACTTTTCCTGAGATTTTTGTCTAGACCTTTCTTCTTCTTGCCTCCTCTGGTTTTTGCTGACTGTATTATCTTTTCCTAGGAAGTGTTTAAACTTTTTAATATGCTTATAATTCTGTTACTGGATTCATCAGAATTAAATGGTGTATTTTAATTTCTGCCAATGTAATTGCACTCCATTCTCACTTTTTCAAACCATTATCTCTAAACTTTAGTTAGTAAATGGAATCAGAAGAAATTGATATATTTTATAGGTTAAAATGACTGAATATTGGCTGTTTCATGGTTGATATTATTGAATGACTACTCAAAGAACTATTTCTCTTTTTTTGTTTGACCAAAAAGACAGGTTTTATTTTTAAAATATTATTTATTTTTATTTATTATTGAAATATAGTTGACATACAATGTTATATTGGTTTTGGATGTACAGCATAGTGATCTGAGAATTCCATATATGATTCAGTGCTTGCCACAGTAAGTGTAGTTACCATCTGTCACCATACAATATAATCATAATATTATTGACTACTCCCTGTGCTATACTTTTCACCTCTGTGATTTATTTATTTTATGACTGGAAGTTTGTGCTCCTTTATCTATTTCATTCATTTCCCTGCCCACCTCCCCTCTGGTAACAATGATGTTATTTTCTGTATTTAAATGTCTGTTTATTTAGATTCCATATATGAGTGAAATCATAGAGTGTTTGTCTTTGTCTGACTTATTTCATTTAACATAATGCACACTAGGTCCATCCATGTTTTTACAAATGACGAGATTTCATTATTTTATACCATTGTGTATATGTATGTATGTGTGTATATATGTATATGTGTGTGTATACGTATATATGTGTGTATAGTATGTATGTGTGTATGTATATATGTGTGTGCCTTGTTGTTTTTAGGTAATTTCACACACACACACACCATATTTTTTTTATTCGTTCATCTATTGATGGATACTTGAGTTGCTTCCATATCTTGGCTGTTGTAAATAATTCTGCAATAAACAGGGGTGCATATATATTTTCAAATAAGTATTTTTGTTTTACTCTGTACTGTAAATATCAGGAATGTGATTGCTGGATCATAGGGTTATTCTATTTTCAAGTTTTTGAGGAAAATCCACACTGTTTTCCACAGTGGCTGCACCAGTTTGTATTCCCACCAACACTGCAAAGGGGTTCTTTTCTCCACATCCTTACCAACAAGTGTTATTAAAAAAAAAAAAAAAACTATTTCTTTAGCTTTAAATTTAATTCCTTACCTGAAATATGTCTTGATGTTTATCTCTGATTCATTACTTCATAGGATGTGGTATAAACTTTTAGTCTGTAGTTTTAAATCTGCTTTTATTTAGGATAGCTATCTTGAATCATATTTTGATTTTTTTTTTCTTTTCTTAAACTGATTCTCTTTTTTCAGGATCAAGAATGATTTGAACTTAGGATCTTTTGGTTTGTTTGTTTTATACCTGAATCTTCTATTTCCTTTTTAATCCTGCAAACTTCTTTGTTCATACTAATTTTATTTTATTCCTCTTTTCTCAGTCTTATGTTTTCTGCAGTGTCTGTTTTCCTTTTTGGGGTTTCCATACTAGCCTTAATTTCTGTGATTGTTTCATTTTCCTCTTTCAGTTATTCCCTAAGCACTGGATGCTTCCAATTTAATTTTGTTTAAATTTTACCTTTTTTTCCTCTCTTGAATATTTGTATCTTTTCATTGTGCTCTTGTTTTAAAATGACATTTATTTAATTCTCTTAGATCCTAGTTATGTGTTTGCTATTTCCATCTGCATCACTATAGTATTTTTTTATGATGTACTTTTTTTGGACATTGCTTTTTTTCTGCTTCTTTTCTTTTGGCTTTTACTGTAATATCTTTGACTAATCTTTTTGCTGTTACTTTATATTATCCCAGTGTTTAAATGAAGAACCAGATATTTAAGTGTATTTTATGCTGAGTGTTCTGGAGTAACAGAGGCCTTGCTGGTGTACATTGAGGTTCCTTATGATTTAAGATTTTGAGTGTTAGCTAGTTGACTCTTCTATCTCTGAGAATGACAATTTAACATCTCCTCAAACTTCAGAATCTCTTCTCTCTTTAATCAGCAACATACTAATTGAGGAATGATGGCAAGTCTATGTGTTTCTTTTTCTATCCTGGCCTCTCTTGTTATTCCTGGCGGCTAGAAGGGGTCCAAGGAAACTCCTACCATCACTGTGTGCTTTATCTTGTAGTTTCTACCCTTAAGGGCACCACCTGCTTTGGATCTGTGACATCTAGATGCAGTTATTAGCATTGTTCTGTGCCATCTTTTCTGATATTCACAAAATTTGGGAACTCTTTCTTGTATATTTTGGTTCTCAATTATAGATATATCCAGATTTCATCCAAGTTGAGGTTTGCCTTTCTGCCTGTCAAATGCCTTGTTGTTTTTAGGTAATTTCAAAGAGGGATATAGGGTGGAGACATCTTAATTTTGCCAATTTAAAATTGTTAGTCCCTGCATCATTCATTTTTGAAATTTGTTATGTGAATTTAAAATGGAAGTTAAAGGAAATTCAGAATCATTCTCCTAAACTACTTCAGACAGAGGTAACCATTCAAAATTAGAGATACTCAATAAGGTAGGTCATATAATTTTTAACCTAAATATGACCTGTTGGCAAATTCTTGGATAGCCTAGCCTAGCACACTTGAATTAATGAAGGGTGTAAGGAAATATAAGGTTTTTTTTTTTTTTCCTTTCAGAATTAGCTCATTTGGGTAAGTCATGTAGATTAGTTACATTTATAATCAAGTTAAACTTAAAAGATTTCTAAGAGATTTTAATTTTTAAAAACTGTGTCATACTATGATACCTAAGAGACTGCTGGTTATGGTGCTGGTACTTTTAAAATTTGTTCCAGAACAGCTTTTTAAAGTGAAGCTACACTAGAGTTGTGAGACGTATTTAAGAATGTCCAGCTTAGGTCTCATATTTTATAGATGAAGGAATTGAAGCTTGGAGAGCTTCACATCTCATTCATATTAGAGCGATCAGAGTTTTAGATGAGCAGTGTTCCTAAATTCAGTTGTATGTAATGGCTTTATGTTTTTGCTATACTGCATGTTATTTTAAATATTTTTACACAATATCTTTCTTTAATTTTAGTCAATCGTTTTATCAAAATAAGCTCACTTAAAGAAGACATTTTATGTAAATATTGGTACAGATTCCAAGTATTTGGTAGCTATTAACTTCCAACCCCATGATGTTTCCTTTGTATCCAGCTCTCTAAGATTTTATTCTCTGATTTAGAGTCTGACTATTCTAGCCTTTGGTCACCTTGACTTCTTAGTTCTTTTGTATCCAGAGATGAGGTTTTTGTGGGCAGAAATGCTTTAAAGCCTCTCTGTGAAACTGGATTATCTTTAATTTTTTTCTTTGTCTAATAAATCTCCCTTTTCTACTTTTCTATTGAGATACTTTTCTCTCTTCAATGGCATTCAGTCCTTTCTCTGTGGAGCTAGAAGACATGTTGGAATTCAATTCCCTTCATTTTACTTATAGGCAAACTTGTCAGAAAGTTGACTTGGCAACAGAGTGTCTTGCAGCCTTGGACTAAGACCTGGGTTCAGATTTCATCTTCTTACTAGTCTGTGACCTTCAATAATTTATTAAGCCTCTTTATAAGTCTTAGTCGACCTGTTAAATGAGGATAATAATACTTGCTCTAGAGGGGTTGGTGAAGATTGAAGAATATAATGAATATGAAAGTGCTAAGCATGATGCTTGGTAAATAATAATTAGTCAACATGGTGCTATTATGACTCATTACTATTATTATTATTAGTGGTAGTATTTGTATTTATGGTGGTACTACTACTCTCAGAATTAATATGAATCATTTAACCACATGACGTAAGCAATCCCTTAGTTTGAAATACCATTTTAAGAGGTTTATGCTCTCTATTTGACAATGGGTTCTCTAGTTAAAAGTACCAAAAGTGACCAAAAAGAACTACCTGTTTACTCAGCTTGAAGCATATCAAAGTCAGTATTGCATAATGTGCATCTGTTAAACGGTGTGGTTCAAAGTGTCTATGGTATATCCTCAACACTCTATGCCACGATTTAGAAATTGTCATAGACTCGAGAAAGGTAGTCAGATATATAGTAGTTAAGATAAAGGCTCTGGAGCTGGACTGCATGATTTGCAAACCTGACTTAACTAGCTGTGCTACTATAGGCAAGTTACTGAGATCCCTCTATGTCTCGGTTTCCCCATCTCCAAGTTGGGGTTGATAACACTTGCTTCATTAGATCTGAGAGAGTAAGCGAGTTGCCAAATATAAAGCATGTAGTTTCGGTTCTGGCTCTGTTTTCACCTCTTTCTTTGGTCTTCGAGGCAGTGGTTTGCCCTGTGTCCTCCCCTCTCTTACGGATCCAAGAAGAGTTACTGAATTTTCTTCCTTTTCAGATTTTTATTTTCTGTTAGAATGAAGTGGCAAGCCCAACACCTTACATGTGGGACTTGAAACTTAAGTACTATTTAATATTCAAACAAGAGAATATTATATTCTCCTACATGCATAAACACACACATATACACAAAGCACACACATACACCTCTGATCTTAATGAAGTTACTCTGATTGCAACAGTGATTGTAACTCCAGCAGTTAGGAGTGGTATGCTTGGATGAAGTGGCAAGAGGTCAGGAAGGGCCGGGAGTGGGGAATATTCAGGCATCTCAGGAAAGGCACAGAAGGCCAGGAGCCAATCTCAATACCCCAGTTAGGGCATAGTGGGGTAGGTGATGTGAAAAGAAGAACAAGAATGGAACACCAAAAGTAATAATAAAATAAATAATTCCTACCATTTGCAGAGGATGTTATCCTTTCCTGAACACTTCATCTCTATATCTCCATTTAAATTTTACAGCGACACCAGGAAGTGGGGACAGTGGGAAAAAGGAAAGTGGGGAGGGAGTAGAACATGGAAGACAAAACTCCTCTCCCTCATCATTTCTTGGGTCTCTGTTAGTAACATCAAGGAGTTTGGGACATGGGTGATATACTTGAGCTTTTCTTAAATATTGGGCATTTATGAAACACCCAGTGTGTGGTTTGTGGGAGGAAAATTTGAGCATATCTTATATTTTTCATCTTTTGTTTCCTATCCATGATCATCAACTTGCCATTTTCAGAGAGCAAATCACTTTATATGAATTTTTGCATAAGGGGGTATCACATGAGCATCAAGACTCTGCATTCTCACTTGTGTGACTAGATTAAAATAGCCCTTATCTGTCTGAAGCCTACTGTCTGTCCTATTGTTAGCTTACCCAAAGGTACATCATAACATATATGAGAAGGGCAAATCGTTAGGAAAAGTCGAGGTAGTGGCCTGATGCACAGAGGTATTGCTGACCCTTTCTCCATTTGATCTTCTCAGTCAGGGGTCATATGGTAAGAAATGGAACAAGTCTGGGCCAACTATGCCATTCTCTGGATCTTAGTAGTCCTAGTGGCCTCACTGTGGAGGTTAGCATAATTGAATCTGCTGTTTTAATATCAAGCTACTTCAAAAATGTTGATAGAATATCCTTTCTGCCTTGATGTTCAAAAATCCCTTAGTAAGTGGTCATTAAGCCTACTTCTCTGCCTTTCCTACCCTCTTCTTTTCCAGGACATTCTCTTGGCACTGGATGATAGAAATATCCCAAAACCTTTGCACACTTCAGAAATATGCTGTACCCTGAATAAGTCTCGACAAAGAAAATGTTGAAAGACTGTGCATCAGGCCCATAAAATTCAAACCTAAAAAAATTATGGGCCTGGGTCAAAGAAGCTATTTCCAAGAAAACAGTTGGACTCCATGCAAAGGATTTTTGACACAGAACATACTCTTCTTTTAGACAATCAGTGGGAGACTAGCTGGTCCCCAGCCATGCATAAATCTGTCCATGTGCAATTGGTAGCAGTTCCTAATTGAGAAAAAGGAGGGTGGGAATGGACTGGGCAGAGACTGGCAGGCGGGGCAGAGCCAGGAGGGAGAAGCCCAGAGCTTACTGCCACCCTTCCTTCTGAAAGCCTCTACCATGTGACTGCACTGAGAATAAATCACCACCTTTTCTGGAGCTCAGGAAAATAAGACCATAAATAATGAATAGATGCACCCGAGTGCATTGTGGAATGGCTGGATATTAAGAGAAGAGCAGGAAGAGCATGTCCAGGCCGGGGGGAAGGGCAAATGGAGTAGCATTTGCTGAATACAGTGAAAAGCGGAGTGGCCCAGTTAATTTTTATTAAAACTCTTCCCTGTATTCTGACTATCTAGCCTGTGCTCTTCAACAGGGGGAAAAAAATCAATGCTCTTGATTCCTGGTGGGTAATACATTGTAAATAGCCTTGGATGGGGCATTCATAGCTGTCTGAAAGGCTGATTTCTAGGGATAGGTTCATCCTCCAGACTTCTCCTCCTGAACTTTCTTCCTCTGGGTTGGAACACTTAGTGCCACCATTGGAAAGCCTCTTTTATAAATTTTTACTCCATTATGTTGTAATTTTAACATCTCATGCATTTGGCACTCACAACATTTTTATAATGGTCCTTGGTTTATTTTTGGTTCAGTTTTACGGCTTTCTGCCAGGCCCAAACTTCTGCTGTGTAGCTGACCCAAAATAGTTTCCAAGGCTCAGATGCAACTTGATATCAAAATTTTATCCTCACGTGTTTAAGTTAGCCCTGTAAAATTTGAAGCCTCTGCAAAAGTTTTCTTGGTTACTTATTAGTCTCATAGGATGTGTTATACCTTTGCTACATGATGTGAAAAAGGTAGATGTCCAAATCACTTGCAGCTAAATCCAAATTAAAGATGATTCTGCACTAAGGTGTTTTATACAAGTCCAGAAAAGTTCCAGATGTATAGAAATAGAAATCAGGCTGACATTTAAAGGAATCTCAACTTGCTACATAGCTAGCTAGCTAGGCTGGTGAGAGTCCTCATGCATCTTCATCATCTCATCCCTCACAACTGTGTATCACTATTTTCCCCACCACCAACTAACAGTGCTAACTGCTATTGCCTGATCATGTACAGTGTGCCAAACCCTGTACCATTTGTGATCTTGTTCAAGTATTCCTTTTTTTTTCAAGTATTTCATTAACTCTTTATAAGTAGGATTATTTTCACTGCTGCTTTATAGATGAGGAAATTTGCTGTTTGGGGCAATGGCTTCCAAACTTAGCTGTTGAATTCCTTGGAGGGCTTTAAAAAATCCCAGTGCTAAGGCAGCAACCCATACATATTCCAGAATGCCTGGGGGCAGAAGCCGGCATTAGTATTTTAAAAAAATATTCATAAAAATGACAGAAGATTCCATTGTTCAGCCATGTTTGTGAATCACTGGCTTAGAGAGATTTAGGAGATTGGCTGAGGGTCACCCAGCTAACAAGTAGTAAAAAGAAGGAGCTGTTTCAGTCCATGTCTTGTGCTTTTTCTAAAATACCAGGCTGTCTTTCATCCTCCTGCTGGGAAAATTGTAAAATATGTACAAAATATGGACTTTGCTCTCTAGGACACATGGTCCGAGGAAGAAAAATGATATATAAGTAGAGACCAAATCATGTTAAACTCTGTGGTGTTGGTTATGAAGTCAGTAAAAGTTTAGGCCATTAGGCTAGCCAAGCAAATGGGCCTTCTTGGACTTGGCTACTCTATTTAAAAGAAATATTCACATTCAGATTTATCTAACTAATATTAACAAAACCACTGCTAGTGCCAAGGAATGAGATAGGTGCTGGTGATATAATGACGAATAAAAATATAGTCCTTGACCTCACTGACCTTTAGTAGAGAAGACAGACATTAATCAAATTTCATAAAGCAAGTAAAAGCACAAATGTGTTTTGGTGTATAAAGCAAGATGCACAGTACGTGCTAACTAGGCAAAGGGAATAGCCTATGAAATTTTCCTATGATAGGAGGGAATTTGGAAATCAGAAGGAACACAAAAAAAGAGGGTGACTGTGTTCCAGATTGGGTTGTGGCTAGAGAGGTGACCTTCCTTGGTGGTGGCTGATGGGAGACACTGTGGGAAATGACATCAGATCATGTATTGAATCACTCTGGTTGGTTGCCTTTTAGAGAATATTTTATACGAAGACCAGCATGGATTGTGTCAGGGTTGTCAGACATTTTTTGCAGGTAATTTTTTGTTAATTTCTTAATGCATTTCTTAATACAAATTATTTCATGACTTAGTATACACCACACACACACACACACACACACACACACACACACACCGTTAGTGTCAGGAGAAGACTTACCCTCTTTATGAGTGGTATACTCTCATGTTTTCTTTTCTATTTTAGCTAGAATAGTGTATTTCATTAAAAAGAGTACTGGTTGCCCTCCACTACATTTATTATTTATTTATTTATTATGATCAATTTAAGAAATACTGTTTGAGGTATAATAGGTACCAGTTTATTACATTAGGCTCAGTAAGAGGTTGATAGAGATAGAAGTTGACAGACTAGGGATGCCTGGGTGGCTCTGTGGTTGAGTGTCTGCCTTTGGCTCAGGTCATGATCCCAGGGTCCTGGGATGGAGTCCTGCATCAGGCTTCACAGAGGGAGCCTGCTTCTCCCTCTGCCTATGTCTCTGCCTCTCTCTCTGTGTCTCTCATGAATAAACAAAGTCTTTTTCAAAAAAAGAAGTTGACAGACTAAAAAAAATAGATAAAATTGATAATACTAAAGAGGGAATGAGGTCTGTCAAAGGTGACTTTGTTTTCTGGTTTGAGAAACTGTACAGATGGTGGTTTCATAAATGGGGAAATGATAACATTTATGAAATGACCTTAGAGAACATACCTTGTGGAAGAAGATCATAGATTTGACTTGGACATTTTGGGTTTATAGTGCCTTTGAGACACCTTACATAAAATGTCCGTTGGAGGGGTCTGGATTAGAGATCTATGTTTTTGTGTAATTAATAGGCCATTGCAGGAGAGCCATGGGTGTGAGACTACCAGCAGGCATTGAGAATGGAGTGAAACAGGAGAAGATCCAGGACCAAGATTTGAGGAACTCTAGAATTTAATTTTCAGGTAGAGGAGGATAAACCTATGAAGAGATTTAGATGGAGCAGTTGGTCTGGAGCAAAACATGTATTTTGTGTCACTTAAAGCCAAGGAAAGAATGTTTCAAAAAGGAAGGAGAAATCAACAGTGTCAAATGCTGCTCACAGGGTGAAGTGGGATGAGGATCAAAATATCTGTTGTTTTTAGGGACATATGTGTCATTGGTGGCATTAGAGAGTGCTGTTCTGATGGATTATTGGGGATAAAGGCCAGGTGGAAATAATTTAGAACAACGTAGAGGGAGAAGTAGACATCAACTTCTTATGAGATCCTCCTGTCACCTGAGAGAGGTAGGAAACAAAATGTACAGTCCAGGAGAGGCAGTTCTGGACAGAAGAGCTCCCTACTTTTTGTAACAACCAGAAAGCTCCTTGCTTCCTCACAGATCCTTGGGTCCCTGGATGTTCCTTCGCTTTGGAGGCTCAGATTTCTTAAGTTGTTTCCAGGATAGGTTAGTTAATTCTCTAATCCAAAATTAAGGTCATGTGTGCTATTGTTATGAATGTATTTAAGGGAACAGGAAGTTTAAAGTGAAGAATGGATGCAAAATCTGGGACACTAAGTACTTGTGACCATTGACATAGCTAGGTCCTGAAAGTGGGGCCTTTGAGCATCTCCGTGTGCCATACTATGTACCATAAACCCCTATGTTAAACAGAATTGCAGAGAGGTAAGGAACTTGTCTTATGTAGCAAGTTTCAGAGCTGGGATTTCAACCCAAGTTCTCTTCCCTAAGACTGTTCTGTGGTCTACAGTGCCTTGTCTACCATCCAGGGAAGAGTCTCTCTCTGCAGAAACTCACTTCTCTTTGTCCTTTGTACATCTATAGAAGAAAGTGTGTCATATACAGGCCATTTCCAATAATAGGACTTTCTTTCTAAGCATCTTCTCCTACCGCTAGGGTATTCTTCATCCCCCCACAGATTATAGAACAGTTCCACCATAATCGTGGCCTATTCTACCATAAGGAATAGATGCTAGTTTTATCCATGCCATGAAAACAAAGCAAGGCTAATCATAATAGGAACAAATCAACAGGGAACCATAGAATAGGGACATTTATTTACATTATATTCTATTTTGAATTATATCGTATCTTGTCAATTATATATTGACATCTCTGGAAAATTTTATTCTGTTATTACTTTCATATCAGTAAGACCAAGATATGATCATGGGAATTTTACATGTCCTTTCTTTCAAACTGTCTCAGTAGTGAAAGCTACCATTTAAAATGCTATGTAAGTGTCAAATATTTTGCAAGCATTTTATCTAATCTTTAAAACAGTCATATGAAATAGGATTTGTTGCCCTAATTTACAGATGAGGAAACTGAGTCTGTGGTGAATTAAAAATGGCTACAAATTCTTTGCCACCCTTCCATTGAGAGGCTGGGTACTTTTCTCCCTTTATTTCAGTCTAAGTTGGTCCTTGAGACTGACTTGATCAATAGCATGTAGTAGAAGTGGCATTGCATGCTCTGGGTCTGATCTTGAAGACACTTGATAGCTTATGCTTTTGCTCTGGCTGCCATGTAAGAAATTCAAGAATCCTGAGACTATCTTGCTTTGAATAAGCCCAAGGTAGCCATGTGGGAAGAGAGAGAGGGAGGGGTAAGTGAGGGAGAGAGAGACACACAGAGGTAGAGAAAGAGAGATTTAGAGAGAGAGAGAGAGAGAGAGGTTTGGTCAGCAACACCCAGCTCCTTAGGCCATCTTAACCCAGGAATTATGTTGGACATTCCAGCTCTATTAAATTCTTTTTGGAAAAGAGCCAAAAAGATTAACTGACCAGAATCTAGGCCCCAACATATGTCCCGAATTGGGTCATTCCCAGTCATTCCCAGTCACCCGTGCCACCTAGTGTGAGGCCACAGACATTGTGGAACAGAGACAATCTGTCCCTACTATATACTTTGTAGACCCACAAAATCATGACTGTGGTAAGGTGGTTGTTGTTTTAAACCACTAAGAAGGTGGTTGGTTATACAGCAACAAAGAACTAAAACAGCGCTGCATTAAGCAATTTTGCCTGATGACAGAGGAAGGAACAGAGTCTAGATAGAAATCTTCATGTATCTACTATAGAGCTAGGACACTTTTTGCTTGGGCTTATTTTATGTGTTCTTGTCTTTGGGGCTTCCAGAGTGGTGTTTAACTTCCCAATGGGTCTTTTGCTAAATTTCTTTTAGCTTAAATCCTGAGCATGTAGGGAAGGGGAAGGTTTGTTTTTCTACAGTATTACAACAAAATTAAATAATAGCCAAATAAGTTCTAAGGTTAATTCTCAGCCTGGTGCTAATACTTCTTCCTACACTTTAAGATGTAACCTAGTAGATAGAAGAAGTAGAAGTTCTAGAAGACCAACTCTATCCATACCCTCATCCCTGCTCATTCCTGATGTTTTCTCTACCTCTTGATTTTTTTTAAGCTTAAAAATAAAACATGATGAAGGTAATTCTGCCAGAGGAAGGAGGCAAAAGAAGAGGATACAAGATAAATACATTACCCTATTTCCAAATTGGCATGAAGTAGGAGTGCATACAGCTATTTTGTGGGAACTTTAGGAAATGGCAGGAATTCAGCTTACAGGGTGAGTATGGGATGTTCCTGTAGAAGAGGTTCTGTGTTTCTGTGGTAGCAAATGTACCATGTGGTGATAGCCCTGTGAATAGCTGTGTTTATCAAATTCCAAAGCAAATACTCAGGCGAAACTCCACATAAAAGCCCAGACCACAAGCTAGAGGTTTCCTCATGGCACTGGCGAATTTGCAAAAATGTCTGTGGTTTGTGAGTGAGTATGTGTGTGTGTTTAAATGACACATCATTTAATCATGCATCTATTTCTAATGCCTGCTTTACGCAACTAGCAGAAAGGCCTAGTCCATATCTCTTAACTAATGCTAAATAGACAATGGTGTTAAAGTTGTGATAGACAACTTCTCTATTCATGGAAATATCGTATTATCTAAATTCCCATACTGGGCAAAGAAGATATCAATATTGAGATGCAGGGGAATATTTAGTGCATAGGGAACAAATAGCTGGCAGGTACACTGATATTGTAGATTAGATAATTTTTAAGCAAATGTTCACTTTCTTTCACTACCTCTGTAAGAAGAGTATACTGATGTGGACTTGGCATTGTGAGTTTGGTTAATGGAATGTAGTAGGACATCACAGTGTGTGGGCTCTAATCCTAGGCCTTTAGATTCTTTGTGTGTGTCCACATGTATCTCTGGGAGCCTCTGACCTCTTCCCATGATAACAACTGCTTCCTCTTTAGTCAGGATGGACTCTTGTGAAATAGAATTGTCCTATCTGACTTACAGCCTGAAGCAGAGCCTTATGGTATGGCTTTAAGGTCTAGGTTAATTTGTTACTTAGCATTATTGTGGCAATTGCTGATTGATACAAGTGTCTATCAACTTTTGTGCACTTTTCTCCCCATGGGCTTGTGCTTATGAATTGAGGCTGCTTTGGGGTTGCAAATTAGGTGAAACTCTAGAAGAACTATTAAAATCATACCTTTAGTTTTTTTCAGAGCAGCGAGTTTGTGATTAGAAAGGATGGTTGTCATCTGAGGACAGGTCAGGGGACTATGTTTAAGGTTACAGAATAGCTATAGAGTAGCAGTTGGGCAACTGGAAATTCATCACAAGGAAGATGGGACAGTTTTTCCACTGTGACAGATTTATAGCTGCTATTTGAATTATGTAAGCAAACTAGTTGAGTGTGTGCAATTGAGGAAGAATGCTATAATAGAGGGACTGGTGAAGGGGAAGGATGAGAAGATGGAGTTGCTGCTGCCACAAGAAGCTAAAAACCTACTATTCCAACGTATCTTGTGTGAAGAGAGAGAGCTGAGTTTTCATAGAGTTGTATTCTGTAGGCTGTATTCACCTGCTTGAGGACAGGCCATGTGGTAGGCCCTCTTTACAAGCTTCAACCAACAGAATGAAATATTTTCTGAGATGCTAATATTTTCCCTGGCCATCAGAGGAAGGCTGGCCTGGGCGGTAGTCAACTATGACCACAAAACAACTCTGCTGTGTTTTTCAGATCACATGTTTTGGAGGGGAACAACTTTGCCTTTTACTCTGGACATAATAGCATCTCAGGAAAAATATTCAGAATTCAGTCACAGATAAGAAATACATCTTCACATGGGTGCCTCAGGGGGTTGAGCATCTGACTCTTAGTTTTGGCTCAAGTTATGATCTTAGGGTAGTGAGATGCAGCCCTGAGTGGAGCTCCATGCTCAGCAGGGGGCCCTGTTAAGATTCTCTCTGCCCCTCCTGCTCATGCCCCTTCCCCTCTAAAAAAAAAAAAAGAAAAATGAATGTTCATGGCCTTTCTGGCTGCTGCTGGCTTCCTTGCCTTTGCTGAGTACCAATGGTAGAATGCCAAGCAAATATGTAGGGGTTCTTTGTGAGATTGAATTACAATGTGAAGAAACAACAACAACTAATATTTTTTAAATGACTAACATGTCCTAGGATGGATGTTTTAGGTACCTTATTTCATTTATTCCTTATGCAATATCCCTATGAGGTAAATATTATTAGAACCATTTTACAGATGAAGAGTTAATTAAGTTACTTCTAGCCACATAGAATTGTCTTGTTGGCCTAGAGGTTTTTTTTTTTTAAGATTTTATTTATTTATTCATGAAAGACACACAGAGATAGACAGGATATAGGCAGAGGGAGAAGCAGGCTCCCTCTGGGGAGCCTGATGAGGGATTCGATCCCAGGACCCCGGGATCATGACTTGAGCTGAAGGCAGACATTCAACCACTGAGCCACCCTGATGCCTCAAGTTTGGTTTTTAACCTAGTCTTCTTCATGCAGCTGTGCAGCTTGTGATGAAATGGAGGTTTAAATCTTGGCCAGAAGGGCACTTAGCCACCATCACCTTGACCTTCCTTGACAAGAATGGAGAGACTGAGCTGTGCATGGAAGGCAGAGGCATCCCTGCCCCTGAGGAAGAGAGGACGCGGCAGGGCTGTCAGCGGTACTACTTTGAGGACATCAAACAGACCTTTGGCTATGGCGCACGCTTATTTTAGGCCTGGCAACAGGTGGGCTGCCCGCTACTTTGGGCCAGCCCTCTCCTGACTGGGGCTTGGGACTCCCAGAATTGCACCATCCCAACCACTAACTTGGGGCTGGGGCCCCTTCCCTCCACATATACCTTGGGTTTGTGTATGTTTTCTGCTGGGTGGGATCAGAGGGCGATTTCTCTTTTATGTGTACATACGCTAAATAAACGTAATTTAAAAAACGTAAAAAAAAAAAAAAAAAAAAAAAAAAACCTGAGACTTTCCAAAAGTTAAGTTTTAGCTTTGAAGATAGAATTTAGTGGAGAGATGGTGGCTGACTCTGTTAAAACTGCATTAGCTTTGGGGCACCTGGGTGGCTCAGTCAGTTAGGCATCTGACTCTTGATTTTTGGCCCAGGTCATGATCTCAAGGTCCTAGGATCCAGTCCCACATGGGGCTTCATGCTTAGTGGGGAGCCTGCTTCTTTCCCTCTCCCTTGGCCCCTTCCCCTTTCTCAAGTAAATAAGTAAATCTTAAAAAAAGAAGCACATTAGGGTCAAGTAATTATGCTATACACCTTAAACTTATACAGTGTTGTTTGTCAATTATATCTCAACAAAATGGGAAGAAAAAAAGAGGAGAAGGCAGTTCAGACTGTCTCATGGAGTGGGAACAAGAGAGATGGATAGATGAATTTGGGACTTCTTTCTAAACCTCAGACTTTCTGCAGGGAAGAAGGAAACTGAATTAGGATGGATATTTGCAGCAGGCAGAGAGAGGGCAAAGTTTCCTTAGCACGTGAGCTTCTCTCTGCCACCTGGTTTATGCTGCCAAAGGACTCCTGATATCTGGCCTACAGTGACTTTTGTGTAATTGCTGAGAATCCGTAAAACTGTAGAAACCTTCTAGCCTTGAGTGTACATCTATTTTCCACTGGCATCTTTAATAGCCTCTCAATCAAAGGGATCATAAGAACTGGGTTCTAACATCTGCTCTGGTATGTGATCGTGGGCAAGTTTCTTACCCTTTTTCAATGCCTCTGCCTTTCTGTAACATGAAGGAGTTAGATGATATCAATACCGCCTTCTCTTTAGCAGCAAAAATATTTTTTAAAAGTAACATTATATGGAATCATATGTATATAATATATGGAATCATAATATATAATATAGATTCAGTTTTTTTGAATGAAGCAAGGATTTAAGGACCCAAATCCCTGTTCTTTCTGAAAAAGCCCCTGGAGCCACTTTTGAGAAACCAAGCATTTTGTGGATCAAGTTCAAAACTGCTGTTCTGGGAGATCTCTAGGTTTTTTTCCCCCAGAATCCATAATATAGAATTACAGAACATGGTACTGTCCTCCCATGTTGGCTTCTTGGATATTCTTTTAATAGTCAAATGAACTGGCTCAAGCCTCTTCCCTTACTTTTCCTCTACCTCATATCTGAAGATCCACATCCCCCAATTTTAATGTTGCTCCAGTTCTGATGAACACATATCTCTTTTGTGATTCTCTTCTTCTGCCCACATTCACTCAACATGAAGAACAGCTGCCTTCCATTTGGTTCTCCTCCAAGAATTACTCACATATGGCTGTGTGGGCAATTACTTTTACTTATGGTTTGGCAACAATGGAAGGTTGTGGGGGTCATATCACCTTATAGCACAACAGATACTTCAAAATAGAAATTTAGCCATACCTGCTCTAAATAGCTCCAAGGGCATGTTAGCACTGAAAATTTTATGGATGATCTTTTTGCCTCGGAAAGACTTTACTCTCCAGGATGCTGGGTTCCTTCACTGTCCATATGTTCTCCAGCCCCAATCTCCACTTTCTTTTGAGGCCACTCACTTCTCTGTGCACATCCAAGTCTTCTCATTTATGAAAAACGTAAAAGGCATTTCTTTCTTTCTTTTATTCTCTTCTAGACTACCACCATTGTTCTACCTAAATGGCTCATCAGGATATTTTCCTTAACAAAGGACAGTTCTGTTTCTAGGAGAAATTCTGCCAAGGTCCTTTAAAATAACATTCCTCTGCTTTCCAACTCTTGGCTATGAAATTCCACGAAGTACTTGTATTAAGAGATAGAACGATGAAACAGGCAGAAGTTTTACATAACTATCCCTGGGTTGGTCAGAAAATTAATATTGGACTCACTCTGAAAAACCAGCCTTTTAAAGCCACGAACTGAAAAGTAAGTTCTGATGGGCTGCCCAGTTTGGGTTGCCAAACTCAGCTTGGCCAGCCTTTCTTCCAGCCCTGTGGTTTCTATTTAGCTCTGAAATAGGTGGTTTTTTCCAATATATATTTTTTAAGTTTTTATTTTAATTCCTGTTAGATAACATACAGTGTTATATTAGTTTCAGGTGTACAATATAGTGATTCAACACTTCTGTACATCACCCTGTTCTCATCCCGACAAGTATGGAGTGTACTTAGTCCCCATCACCTATTTAACCCATCCCCCACCTGCTCCTCTCTGGTAACCATCAGTTTGTTCTCTATAATTTGGAGTCTGTTTCTTGATTTGCCTCTTTTATTTTTTTCCCTTTGCTTGTTTGTTTTGTTTCTAAATTTCACATAACAGTAAAATCAGATGGTATTTGTCTTTCTCTGATTGACTTATTTTGCTTAGCATAATACTCCAAAGCTCCCTCCATCTATATATCATTGCAAATGACAATACTTCATTCTTTTTTTTTTTTGGCTGAATAATATTTCATTATATATTTCTACCACATTTTCTTTACCCATTCATCAATTGATGGACAGTTGGGCTGTTTCCATATCTACGCTGTTATAAATAATGCTGCTATAGACATGGGGGTGCATGTATCTCTTTGAATTAGTGTTCTTGCATTCTTTGGGTAAATACCCAGTAGTGCAATTCCTGGATAATATGGTTAATTCTGTTTTTAACATTATGATGAACCTCCATTCTGTTTTCCAGAGTGGCTGCATCAGTTTGCATTCCCACCAACAGTGCAAGAGATCTTTTTCCCACATTCTTGCCAACACCTGCTGTTTCTTGTGTTGTTGACTTTAGCCATTCTGACACATGTGAGGTGATATCTCATTGTAGTTTTGATTTGTATTTCCCTGATGATAAGCAATGATGAGCGCTTTCATGTGTCTGTTAGCTTTCTGTATGTCTTCTTTGGAAAAATGTTGGTTCATGTCTTCTGCCCATTTTTAAATTTGATTTTTGGTTTTTGGGTGTTGAGTTTTAGAAGTTCTCTGTATATTTTGGATACTAACCCTTTATCAGATATGTCATTTGCAAATATCACTTCCCATTCCATAGGCTGCCTTTTAGTTTTGTTGATTATTTCCCTTGCTGTACAGAACCTTTTTATTTTGATGTAGTCCCAATAGTTTTTTTTTTTTTTGCCACACCTTAATATTAACCGGGAGAAAGAAGATACTTTCAAATGTTAAGTGGTTACTTAAGAGGTAATAGTAAATTTTCTAGAATTTTAAACTTTTTATTATCTTTATGTAAATGGATGAAGAAATAGTACAAAGAAGACTCATATTCCTATTGCCTCTCTTGATCAGTTTTTAACTTATGGCAAATTCTATTTCATCTACTTCCATTCACAGATGGATCATTTTGAAGTAAATCCAAGACCTTGAATCATTCTATTCATAATATTTTAGTATGTATCTCTAAAAGGTAAGGACTCTTTAAAGATAACATAATCATATAACCATTATCATACCTGAAAGAATAATAATAATACCTTTGCTATCATTAAATACCTGTCAGTGGTCACATTTCACAGATTGTCTAAAAAATTTCTTTTTTTTAAAACAATTATTCAAAATAGAATCCAAGTAAGATTTATATATTGTAATTGGTTGCTATGTCTTTTGATTTTCTTGTAATTTATAGGTTCTCTTCTTCCTCCCATTTTGGAGAAGCTGGGTCATTTTTTCTGTATAGTTGCCCATATTCTTGATTTTATAGATTGCATCCTTAAACTTTAATATAATGAGAGTTTTCTCCCATATCTATTAGCAACTTAAAGTTAGATCTGGAGTCTTCTCTTTATAGGTAGTGATATCTACTTCCAGTAGCAGGCACATATCTGTTGATCATTCTCTTGGTGATACAAGGAGCCATTAGTGATAATTTTCTCCATTTGTTAGTTTATCAGGGCTTGCATATTGAGGAAAAATTAGCACTATAATTCCTCCCTAAGTTATAAGCTTATCCAGTTATAAGATGGATTATTTTTGTACAGTTAGCATATGAAATATATTCTTGATTATTTGTTATTTGCCAGTTTTCAAAATGTTGAATTCATTCCCCAGCATTCTCCAAAGGTAGCCAATGAGTATTTTAGCATCATAACAATCTAATGCATTTAAATATATATGTTTTAATCCATTGCAGTTGTTATGAATATTGATATTCAGATGATTTAATCTTTGGCTGTAAAATCCTTTCACATTGGCATCTGGGCCCTTTTGACAATTGTGATAGTCTTTAGTGGGTTCCTTGCTTTCTGGATTCACAGAATGCTCCAGGTTCATCTGACATATTTCAAACAAGAGGCTTAGAATGACCCTGGTTCCTTTTGGTGGGAATAGGTATTTGGAAATTATAATTGAGCAACACAGTGCTCCTTGTTACTGGAATGGTGATTATTTCTAAGCCTTTTTAATGGTTTATAATTTATAAAATTATAGTATTATAAAATTTTAAACAGCATACTATTTTTGACCTAGTGTTAAATAAAAGTACATGTATATGGAAGCTCCAAGAAATTGCTCTTATTGCTGTTCTGTTTTCTGATATCTTTCCCTGTATCCACTTGGCTTACACAGAGGACATGGTCCCACATGACTTTTCCACTAGAAGTATTTGCTAATTTGTAAGGAACAATGGAGAGGCTGAGAAGATAAACAGAGATTTTAGCACTTTTCTGAGGCTGGGATGAAATAATTAGGAGTAAGGGTCTGTCAAAGAAAAAGGATCTTAGTAGTTACTTCAGGCTTTCATTTGAGATCCTGAAGGTCCAAATTGTAAAAATAAATACCTGTAAATAGACCATCTACTACAAGGACTGTATTTCAGCTCTAATGCCCTCTTTCTGTGATACATTAAGATGATCTGCTCTCCACCTGACAGAAGCACACACTTGGAAGAGAGAATACCTTTGTAGTAAATATCCCTGTTAAAAAGCTTGTATCTGAAATACATGAAAAACAAACAAAAAAACAAAACCACCACTACAAATCAATAAGGAAAAGATACAGACAACCAATAGAAGAGTGGGCAAAATACTTGAACAGGCATTTCACAAAAGATGATAGTTAAATGGCTTGGACGTATATAAAAGATCCATAACTTCATTTTATTTCATCACAGAAATACAAATTAAAATCATAATGATATAACTTGTAGTGCTGATACCTGATAAAATGGCTAAAATTATAAAGTTCGAAAATACAGAGTTGGCAGGCATGTGGAGCAAGTACAACTTTTTCTTACAGAGTTGGTGGTAATGAAAATTGGTATAACGACTTAGTAATACTGTTTGGCAATATCTCCTATGGCTGAACATACAGTTACCTTATGACCCAATAATTCGCTCCCAAGTATACATCTAACAGAAGTGCATAATATCGTCTTCTAAAAAACATAAATAAATATGTTCATAGTGGCATTTTTTTTGTAATATCCCCAAGCTGTAAATGACCCAGATATCCACCAACAGTAGAATAAATAAATAAATTGTGGTATATTTATACAATAGGATTTTATAAAATAACAAAAATGAAACCACTATCACATATAACCAGGTAGACTTGACAAACATCATGTTATGTGGAAGAAGCCAGAGATACAAGTGTATGTACTGTGTGATTCATTTATATAATGTCTAAAAATAGGCAGAGCTGGTCTGTGGTACTGGAGATCAAGATGGTGGTTATTGTTGGAGAGGAGGGTGGAGAGAAGACTTAGAGAAAGTATGTGGGGGTCTTCTGGGTGCTAGCCATGGTCTCTTTGATTACTTGGGTGGCAGTTACACTTATGTTCATTTTGTGAATAATATGTACACTTTTGATTTATGCATTCTTTCCTATGTATATTATACTTCAACACAAAGTTATGTAAAAGAATCTTTTGTTGATTTCTTTCATCGGACTCTGTTTCATTTCCTAATTATTATCTTCTAGACTTACATGCTACTTTCTTGACTTAACATCTTCCAGTTAAGAAGCTACTATTGAGAAAGCAGTAGCCAGAAAGATGTAAACCAGCTGGAGACAGGTAAAGAGATGGAAAAATAGAACAGTCATGATAGCAGTTTTCTTGAGCGTCCATATACATGTACTTTTTTCTTCATGTATTTTGTTTAACATAAGACTAGAAATATGATATTTTTTCTCTTATAACAAAAAATAACAAATATGCAAGTACTGCAGTAAATTCAGAGATACTGGAATACATTAAAAAAGGAAAGGAAAAATAGCTACATATCACCAATAATCTTGCTACCTTAAAACAATCCTTTGTAAACGTGTTGTTGAATGATCTTCCATTCAGCACTGTCTTAAAATATATTTACAGAACTTGAGTTATACCTGCGGATATTCTCGTTTCCTTTTACGTCCACTCACATATGTACTTAGGTGAGGTATTCTGCTTATCTAAGTTGTCTAGACAGAGAACAAAGATAATCAGCTATGCTGAACTATGAATGGAAGACCTGGCTACTATTAAACCCATAGAGAGCAGCCACAGAGAAATTAATTGAAGGACTGTTTCTATACTCAGAAAATGAATTCCCCTTAGAGAAACATATTTTTTCTCTACTCTTCAAGTCTCATAGCTGAATACTTTGGAGGCCACTAATTAGGTAGTTAGGGAATTTTCTGAATTCCCCAGAAAATAGCTTCTTCTTCTTCTTCTTCTTCTTCTTCTTCTTCTTCTTCTTCTTCTTCTTCTTCTTCTTCTTCTTCTTCACCTTTCTGCATTGTAGATGTGGAATAAGACAGGTGGCATAATGGAGTAACAGGCACTTATGTGTCTTTGCTGGGACATGGTGGTAAGCGTAGAGGTGGTACCTGCTTAGAGGGAAATTTTCTGTGGCATTTCATCTGCTTGAGAATCCTCCTTTCTGTTGGGTTGAGTTTGAATTGTAGGGGGTATACTGCAGTCATTACCTACCAATCCATGAAGTTTCCAGACAGTAAGCAAGGTTTAGTCATGTAAACCCCAGTGGCATTTAGGGACCCACTCTGTTCAAATGTTCTTACCACTTTCCTTTACTCATCTCCTTTTCCAGGGCACAGGGTAACTTGAGATGCTGCATTTGACCAGTGTTTCCTGTTCACACCTGTTCAGCACTATCTGTGAATTCCACATAGAATGAAGGACATGGGCTACAGAAGAAGCACCACCAGGCCCGTGGGAAGGTCACTGGTGAGTGCATTTTTTCAGAGTTTTTATAAGAGGGAGCAGAGTTTGAATAAAAGATAGCATAATTATAAAGCACTTAAAAAGAATTGTGGTGAATGGACCTGTGGGGTGTTGTTTTGCCAAGTGAAATAAGTCCGAGAAAGACAAATAACCATATGATTTCACTTATATGTGGTATCTAGAAAACAAACGAACAAAACAAAACAGAAACAGACTCATAAATACAGAAAACAAACTGATGGTTGCCAGAAGGGTGGGGGGTAGGAGGAGGAGTGAAAATAGATAAAAGGAATTAAGAAGTACAAAATTGGTGACAGACAGTAACTAGATGGATCGTGGAGACCATTTTGTAATGCATACAAATATCCAATCACTATGTTATACACCTCAAACTAATACAACATTGTATGTCTGTTATTCTTCAATACAAATTGTGATAAAATATACATACTATAATTTCAGTGGCATTCGGACATTTACACTGTTGTGCAGCCATGACCACTGTCTAGTTCTAGAACTATTTTATCACACCAGAAGGAAACCCCATATACAATAGCATCAGTTTCCATTCCCATGTACCCCTACCTCCCTCCCCAGCCCTTTGCAGTTGCTATACCTGATTTCTGTCTCTATTTAACTAAAATATATATTTCACATAAATGGAATCATATAATATATGGCCTTTTGCATCTGGCTTCTTTCACTCAGCAAAATGTTTAAAATGTTCATCCATGTTTTGCTTATGTCATCATGCTTTTTTTAGGACTGAATGATATTCTGTTGTATGGGTATAATTTATTCATTAGTTGGTATGGGTGTTTTGGTTGTTTCTACCCTTTGGTTACTATGGATTGTGCTGCATTTGTGTGCAGCATTTGTGTACAAATATTTAAATACCCATTCTCAGTTCTTTTAGGTGTCTAAGGCTGGAATTTCTGTGTCATTTGATAATTTTATGATTAACTTTTTGAGGAACCACCAACTGTTTATCACAGTTATAAAGACATTAATCTGAAAATTTCAGTACTGGAGTCCTTTAAACTGTGCTAAATTAGGAAATAGTTTCTGTTCCATTTACTCATCCCAATCCCTTTCACTTCCACGGTACAGTTTCTTTTTGCTGTCCCTGGATTCCCAGGGCTTTTTTTACTCCTGAAGCAAACTGTTCTGGCCTACCTTTTTCCTTCCTAACTGCCATCTCATCCTCAAACTTACCTGTTCTTTTTCTTCTTCTTTCATGGCCCTTAAAAAAGACAAATTTATTCCGTTGTGTTTGAATGATTACTGAGGGATTATTTCAGTGTACCTAAGGCTGAGATGAGTATCAGAGTGGCCTAGGATACAACATGCCATTACCCCTGGCCTCACTACTGAGCCACTATTCTGGAAGGTGAGGCTCAGCATGTGCATTTTGAAAAATCCTACCAGAGGATTCTGTTGCACATGTTTACTTAGTAATCAATAGATTAATGTGTTGCCTTCATAATTTTAAATTTAATAGGAGTGTTCAGGGTATAATACTTCATCCCAAAGTTAGGACTAATGATGTTTCTGGCACTAAAGCAGGTAGATGGAAAAGATATTTGGACATTTTGGAGCAGTAGGGAGGCTTTAGGTGCCTTAATTTACATTGAATGGGGAGCTAGTGGATTATAGGACAATTCATCATGATTCTACGTGCATATTATTGCTTGTGGCTGAAAATAAGCTGCCCTCATTAGAAAAGCAGATTCCTGAATCTGTCAGAGTTGGCATAAAAGGAATGCATGAATTGATGGGGGAACTGCTGGGATTTGTTAAGTATAAAACAAATTAGAGATTTGAAAAGAATAGTTATTTGAGTGTGCTCTAGAAGGGAGAACAGAACTGAGTGGAAATGGAGTGCTCCAAGAAACGAGGAAATGTGGTATCAAGGCTTGAATGTGTGATGCCTCTTTTACTTATAGACCAGTTGATGAGGCATCTGGACATGGGAATTGGCTGAGAGATTGAGAGGGCACTGTTAGCAGTCAAAAGAAACCTACGTTTTTTTAATTCAGCATCTGTGATTATTTGTTATGACTTGAATTCTGTATTTATGCTAGATAAGTATATTTAATAACATGTTTTATTTAAGATACTTATCTTCATATAAACACTAATCTAATACGTCCCATTAGTTTTTCCAACCCTAAAATTGTTCAGTCTTAAATTGTCATGCATATTCTGCCATTTGCTGGAAGCATTTCCTATGAGGGTTTTATTTGTGGAGGAGAGAGACTTTAAGAAGGTGAACCAAAGAGTCTTAAAGCTTTGGACATCCTGACCCTTGTTCCCAAATCTATACAAAAGAGATAATGGGATTACTGGCTCATGGAGGTATTTTAAGGTTGACTTAGCTAACATTTTTGTGAAGCTCATGGGAAATTAAGTATTTCTTTATATGATACTAGCAATGAGAAAAAAAATCTCAATGTTTTGAAAATATGTCAGAAATACTACTAAATATATTTAACATAACTCATAATATCAGTCAGTTGTTGCTTAGTTGATACCCTGGGCTAGGACAACAGGTGTGTTATGCTGACAGTGCTGCCAGTCTCACACATGGGCTGAGATATGAATAGTGGTGCTAATTACACTTAGCAGAACTGGTAGCCAATTCGTGTAACAGAGAATCCCACTAACCCCAACTTCATAGCGGCCATGCTAAAAATAACATAATCCTAGTGCTGACTGGTATGCTGATTTTATTTGCCTGTTCCGCTACCATAATGATATATGTTATTTTATATTTTCTGTCTGCTGCTAGAATCAAGATGGAATGAAAACAAAATAAAAAAATATTGGAGAATTTCTTCTATAATAAACATTTTAAAAATCTAAGTTCAGTTGCTTTACTTAATTGTCTGGAGAGGAGGGGTTATCTGGTTAAATCACATAGTAAATAAACTAGTTCAATGCCACAAATAGGTACTAAGGACTACTTTTTAAATTGTGTACAGTAATTTGGAAGTTTACAGCATGAGAAATGGGCAGGCTTCACTCTTAGAATATTAATATGAGTGTCCTTTTTGCTGGGACAGTATAAGCAAATAGAAACCACACCTCAACCATAAAAACAAACCACAAGTCCAAATGTGTTTTCCCTACAATAGTAATATAAAGGCCCACTTTAATGAAAAAGAATTCACTTATTCTGCCCACACCAAATTAACTGATATTGTTTTAGGAAAATGGTACTCACATCCATGCAAATGTAATTAGGTATAAGATCGTTATGGTCACAGATGATAAACAATCATAAAATCAAAATGCATTTACAGATTAAGTATCAAGAAAATTACCAAACCAATGAAATCAAATTTGACACCGATTTAAGAAAACTTAGATGCTGAAAAAGAAAAGGAAAACTCAGTTGCTGTTTACAGTCGACTTTGAGCCTTTGCTGAGTTTTGTCTAGTTTTGGTATCATGAACTACATTTTCCCATTTCTTTAGTTTAACAATTCAGAACTCATTGTTCACTTAGCTAACCAGGATTTTATTTTGCCTTCAACTGGCACATATATCATTTCTGTGTTCTTCCTCTGCTTCCTCTGCATTAGCCCATGCAAATTACAATAGTGTCAGTTACTTGCTGTCAATGCAATAGGAAAATGCAACCACAGGCACTAAAATAGAGTAGAAGCACTCATTAATAAGGTGGTTACTCATGTGGCTCAAAATATGCTTTAACAAATTCTTTAATCATCAAAAAGAAAACACAAAATCAGAAAATTCCTTTCTAGGCAATCCGGCAGAACTCTTCCTACCCTCAAATTGCTCCAGACTGCCTTGGTTTGTGCTTGTCCTTATTTCTCTGGTTCTAGAAGTTTAGCTCCGCAGTTTGACTTTAGTATTCACCTCTGACTTGCAGATACTATAGTTCCCTAGAATTCACATCTGGTATTTTGGACTGATGAGCCATTCCATAGATTTTGGCTTTTCTGACTCCTGGAGCCAGAAAGGGGGGGAAACAGGCTGAGTGAAGATGGCACACCAAGAAAGCCCTGCTGCTTTCGAGACTTCTCTGTTCTTTGCAGTCTGTTGGGAAGCCCACTAGCCATCTCATCAATGGAGTATATCAACCACTCCTCCCTGCCTTGCTCTTTCCCCCTCTGTTCCACATTGCACTGCTGAATCGATTGCTCTAAAATATATTCTAAAATAAGGATGTTCACTTTTTCCTAAGGTGCTCTCCAAAGAGTTTATTCTCTTTTACCATGCATTCAAAACCCTTCACGGTTTAACCTCAACTTACCTTTACTCCTGAGCACCACCACCCCCTGTAGTACACCACAGTCCAGCCAAATTGGATCACTGTTTGTTCCCTGTACTTTTCTACTTCTGTCCTTGCTCATGCCATTCTGTCTGCTTGCAATGCCTCATCCCCCCCATCTGTGCCTTCTGAAATCTGACTCGTGGCTTAATGCCCAACTTGGATGCCTCCTCCTCTGTGGTGAGAGCATTCCCTGACCATAGCTGCTGGAAGCGAGGCTTCCTCTGAATTCACAGGGTACTTGGTCCTTCTTTCCATGACCCCAATTTCATGCTGCCTCACATTAGAGCCATGTATATGCATGTCTCACCAGTTGCTCCTTGTGGAGTGTCAGATTCTTGGAGGAAGGAACCAGTCCTAATTCACTTTCCTATTTCCCCACTGGCTAGCCCAGTGCTTTTGGCATAAAAGAAACTAAATGTTATTTTCTGTATAAAGAGGAATCTGAAAATCACAATTCTTGAAGAGGTCTGAATAGTTTAATACAGCTCTAAGTAATAGATGTTATTTCACCTTCAAAAATAGCACCAACTATTGAAGTCTGATAAATTTTTCCAGGTTTCAGACCAGATACTTATTTTCATGCATGATCAATAACAAATTTAACAATTTGTTCAAAGATAAAAATGATCACTATGAAGAATAGGCAGCCAATTTACACTCACTAAAATGAGAAGAGACATTTTATGCACATGCAGGAGATCTAATGGGAAAACAGAGCAATGGCCAAAACTCTGGTCCAAGGACATATTATAAACCGTCTAGAAGCTATGTTTACAGAAAACAGCTGACTTTGGGTATCTATGAACCCCTGACTTTCTGGCAATCATTTTTTGCTGCCAACTTTGAAACATGAATAACTAATTCACATCAATTCATTGACTTCACTGACTTGACTTAGTTTTTACTTATTTATTTTCTCTAAGTGTAGCATATGTTAATGGGAAAATGAAAATACATAGAGATACATTCTTCTACTAAACTCTGACATGAAACTGAGGTCAAACTTATCATTCAGAGAAATGTTTTGGATTTTAAATAAATAGTTTTCTTCTGTTGAGCCCTACTAGTATAAACAGTTTTATGAATGGGCACATTTTTCCCCGGTTGAGTTTATTTTTGGTCAAGTCCAGACACATTGCTTTCTCCTTATTACATCACTGTTGGTTGCAAAAGTTATAATAATACATTTATCAGAAAGAGGTGTCTACCATGCTGATGTTCTTGGTTATAAGGAGGACTGCATGGTAGAAGTGTCTTAGTAATGAGGAGAGCCACCTCTTGAGATGCCTTTGTAATAAAGAAGGTCACATGACTAGCAGTAGTTGACCAAGGACTCTATACATAGTAGATGGCTGCCTGACTCCTGAGAATCTGACCATTGTCAGTCAAAGATTATTATAGTTCTGGAGGCAGTACGAGCAATGCATTGTTTCTGGCACTTGGCAGGGAGGAAGTACAGTGTTGTACCCTGAAGAAATTGTAAAAAAAAAAAAAAATTGGACTTCCTTTGGAAAGTTAAATGTTAGGCCACAGGATCCTGAGAGAGAAAGCCTTCCCTCTAGGACTGATAATGAGACCTAATCCAGCATCATATCATATGTAAAGAGAAAACAAAAAAAAGAGAAATAGGAGATGCTTTATCATCCAGGGATGTATCAAGGAGAATCAGTGAGACATACACGTAGGCTGTACCTTTCCAAGCAAGCACTGTATAGGATGAGAGCCTCTTAGTTAAGTTTGCTGGTTACATTGGTACAGCTCTTGGTGAGGATTTATCTAATACAGAGATGGATCCAAATAGTTGTAGCTAGAGCACTTCAGGTCCTCATTGGTAAAACCACTTCCATCAGCTGTAGACATCTGGCCATCTTAACCTGATGCCATCTGCTTTGATTCATGTGATGGGTGTTTTCTTTCTGATTATAACTTGCCTTTCCATATAATTTTGTTTATGACAAGGAGATGTGCTCATTGTTGCTTGTACAGAGAATTCTGGTTTCTGTGACACTTTTTTCTCTAAAAAATTTTGTTTATTTATTCATGAGAGACACAGAAAGAGAGGCAGAGACACAGGCAGAGGGAGGAGTAGCAGGCTCCATGCAAGGAGCCTGATGTGGGACTCGATCCCAGGAATCTGGGATCACACCCTGAGCCAAAGGCAGACACTCAACCCCTGAGCCACTCGGGTGTCCCTCTGTGACACTTTCTTGAGTCAAAATAGTATATTTGATAACTTTGTGAACTTGGGTTAAAGTAAATCAATCTGTCCTTGGTGCTGATGAGATTTACTTTCTGAGGCTGTAAGGCTGAGAATCAGACTCTGCACTGTGCAAACAAATTCACCAAGGAACTTGAGGCTGTTGGGGGGCACTGCCCAGAAGTTTAGCCAGATGGAGGCAGGGGGCGTGATTGCTCTGAGCTTGTTCTTTGAAAGTGGAACAAGCAGAGCCCACGCATTTGGATGTTTGTGCACTTTGTTCACTGCTTGAGGGTATCTGTTGAGGAGTGAGTGGCAATCTGGCCCCTGCTCAGTTCTCAAAATTTTACTCCCTGAGCAGGTCCACCTGGAAAAAGGTCTTATTTTTTGAATTTGCAGAAAGTAACAGTTTGGTTCTGAATCAGAGGTTATAATACTTATGAAAAGTATTTTAGGGCAACTCAGTTTATATATGTTTTTAAAACATCACAGGTCATACCCTAAGATTCTGAGTAGGAGTCTCCAAATATGTGGATCATTTATCACTACCAGGAAAAATTATAAGTATTATCAGGAAAATACCGTAAATATGTAAATATATCGTACATATATATTTATAATACATAAAATACATTTTATTTATCTAAATTAGATGTTTTAATATTCTATGTTAATTATTAAATGTAACAAAATGAAAGAAATGAAAATAAATACAAGATTTTTTTGAACTTAACTTTGGAGATCACTAATGTAAGGAAGATGATCAACGTGGGCTCTTCCTTGCCCTAAAACCACTTATACATCTAAAAAAAATTGTGGGGAAATGCTCCCCTCCCTCAAGAGATTCCTACTCCCTATACTACCGCATCACCCTGAGTTCACAAAGCCTTTTACTTGTCTATCTCAAACATAAACTTAACATTTGCAAAGATACTCTAGAAATTCTTTGCAATAATGAATTCTAGCATTTGGTATTTAGGTGAGATCTTAATCTTAACCATCTTTAAGTAAGCAATTAAATTAATTATATATGAAAAGAATTTTAAAAGCTTAATAAATATAAGAATTTTCTTTATAATATTTTGAGTTTATGTTTCTGGAAGATATCCTTAAAGTTAATGGCAAAGACAAAGAAGAGCAAGTTTCTGAAAATGTCACTATAATTACCAACAGTAGCTCAATAATATATTTTATCTTTAAGCTTGTTCTTAAAAGGAGCCTAATTAACCAAGTCTGTTGTAGAAATTGGTCATTGAAATAGACATTTCCTGCTGCCATGACAGATTTCCAGAAGTTTTGCTTTATTATCATTGATCATTTTATCTGGTTGTCACTTTAGGGTATTTGGTGATAAAACTACAGTACCTTTCTTGTCTATGTCTGTATTTTTTTTAGTATTGGCACCAGACTCTGTCTGCCAGAGTGATTCCATGGAGAGGATTAATTAGCCTGGTTATGACTCCAGAAGGTCTGTTCAAAGAGACAGAGCCTTGTATAAATACTGGTAACCCCTCAGAAGTTACTGGAACTTCAACATTCACTTTGCATCTTACTGGAAGTGTGTTCTTCAGAGGCTGGCAGAGTGTTCTTTATGTCTACAGGAGCTTCTAACAGGAAAATACTTTTAGTTTATACTTGAAGAAAACTATTCCTTGGGTTAATATGATAAGGAAAGTGAAATATAAGGAAGAGTATCTTTCTATAGATTTTTCTTATCTATTGAAGTGAGTCCTTTCCCTTGAATACTTAATATTTACTGGTATTTGATGTGAACTGGTGGTGACCTTTATTTGGCAATTAATTTGATTACCCCCCCCCTTTCAATGCTCAACACTACTTTTTATATACAGCTTTTAAATCTCCTTGGAAATACCAGATATCTATTGGGAACAGATATGTAGAAATCATAATCTAGAGCTAGTTCACATTGTAGACTTTCAAAGGAGGAATTTCTCAGTGGTTTAACTTTTAGGGACTAGTTTAATCACTATGATCTAGGAGAGCCATGTATGAGTATTGCTGATATGGACTGAAGTATAAAGAATTGGTTTTTAATTAAAATACTGAGGGGGACCTGCGTTGGCTCAGTGGTTGAGCATCTGCCTTCAGCTCTTACCTTTTGTAGTTGTCCATGCAATAACTACTGTGAGACCATATGTAAAGTGGATGAACTCCTGTTTAAAAACTTGCATGGCTTCCCATTGTTCTTGGGTTTTAAAATTTGTGTTTTTTATTCTGATTTACATGACCTCTATCTTTCCAACTTCATTTTGTGCCTCTGTACAGCTTGCTCAATATATTTTGTCCTCTGTGATCTTAAAGTTTCTTAAATATTCTAAGTTTACTCCAGAACCTTTGCACAGTCTATTGCTTCTGCCTGGAATGTTTTTTACATGGTTGACTCCTCTATCTTTAGGGCTCAGCATGAGTATTACCTTTCTGTAGATGTTTTCCATAAAAATTTAATCTAAAATAGCTCCTTTCCAATACTTTATATTTTCTCAACTTTTGTTTCCTTCATAATATTTAATACATTTTACATTTTTGAACTTATTTGTGTTATCTTCTTTGAAGATAAGGAAAAAAAATGAAAAATATGTTTCCTGGATCCTGAGCTCCATCAAGGCATATTCTGTCTTTATTATTCTATCCCAAACTCTCAGCACACTGTCTGACACATAGTAGGTACTCAGGTACTCAAGTATGCAAGTCCTTGAATTAATGAGCCGTTTTGTTCAAATCTCTCATGTTAACAATGGGAAATTAAGGTGCTTTGAGGTGAGTGTTGAGCCCAACACAACATTAGGATTTAATGATTGGATCCATACCTACCTATACCTGGCATTGGAATCAATTGAACAGTGATATAAAGGTGTTGGAAATAGTTTCTTGGGCGTTTCATTCGGGTATTGGGTAAGGCTAGCTCCATTTTAAGCCAAACATTTGATTTAGATTAGTAAAATATTATGACTCTGCAGCTGGAATTTAATCAAGATCTTTTAGTTTATTTCTGAATATTAGGACTTATTTACCTACCATTACACATTCCTGATGACTTGACTAATAAGAAAAATATAAACTATGAGGGAAGTTTATAAATAGAAGTCAGTTTTTTTTAAAGGATCACTCTATATGATCAATTTGTAAAGGCATGATTCTTGAAAAATGGCTGAGTGGACACTGCCCTTTCTTTCATATTTTCCCATCTGAATCCTTCTGTAGAGCCTGTAGGAATCCCTGCAGGGTCCTTCTGACAGGAACAGAGCTTATTCTCAAGGGGATATCCCATGACAGGGCCAAACCCATAATAGCTAGCCTAGAATAGATATGGGGTTAATGGAGGGCACTGAGGCAATGTTTGTTGTAATCCACTTTTGTACTTCTATTTCTTGGGCAGCCTGGGTGGCTCAGCAGTTTAGCGCTGCCTTCAGCCCAGGGCCTGATTCTGGAGACCCGGGATCGAGTCCCACGTCGGCCTCCCTGCACGGAGCCTGCTTCTCCCTCTGCCTCTCTCTGTGTCTCTCATAAATAAATAAAATCTTTAAAAAAATCTTTATACTTATATTTCTTGCCTGCATGGTACCTTGCCCATGGTATTTGCTCCATGTAGTCAATGCTGTTGGCCCTACTGAAAATTTGCTTTATGGGACTAGCATGTCTGTCTGCCACTGCTGTGAGGGTGGGCTACAAACAACTCACAGCTATACCTGTTCTTGGCCTAGGAAGCTATCTCATCTAAGAATGCTTGGGAGCTATGCTTCCTGTCACCCCCATCCCAACTGAGGGCAGCTCATAGCAAGTAACTGACAGATATGAGGTGAAAAAGGATAGGTCCTTGATTAAGGTGGGACAACTCTGTGGTGTTGTTCAAGTTCCATAGTTCCCTGTGGGAGCTGACAAAGGGTAGACTTCAACAAAACCCATATCTTAGCTTATCCTGTGCCATTCTTCATCCCTCCCTTAAAGATTTTACCTTTGAGCATGCCTTCCATATTGATATATAATCACTTGTACAGTATATCCTGTCTCCGACTGCTTCTAGGGAACCTGGCCTAGAGCAGGTAGTATTTGGGAGCAGTCATGAATGAAATGATTGAGGAATTCTCTCGGAGGCTTAAAATACAAACCTCTCCACTACCATGCTCTGGGTACTAATGACAGTCCTCAGGAATGGGATGTGCCACAAAATTCTTGTTTTAGGTTTAAGCCTGGCTCATCCCAGCTGTCAAAGGGATTGATACTATATGTTTGACAACATGCCAATCTCCATGGCTGAAGTGGAAGCAGAGTAGTCTTTTGAGGACTAAGTCATCCCTGGTGCCTGTTAATCTCAACATTCCTATTTTATTTTCCCCTAAAGACGTCCATCTTATAAGAACATAATACTTCAGTGCCTATTTGCATGCTGTCTCTTCAGTTCTTTTTCTCTTCCTACCTTCTTCTGGGATCAGACTCATTTCTTCTCATCTTTTATCATATGAGTCTGGGAAAACTTAGTCCTAGAAATCCTGATTTAACCCAGAAGAACTCAAAGAGGCAGAGGATGCTCTTTGACCCAGAGACTTCTGAGGAGGTATAGTGATGAAGCCTTGTCCCAAGTTGAACTGTCCAGGAAGCAGACTCAGTGGAAATGAACATGCATAAGGTTGATTTGAGAGTGCTTTGGGCATCAGAAGCTGAGAAAGGGAAGAGGAAGCAGGATCCGGCAGAGAAGTTGAACAGCCGTCATTCTCAGTGGAAGCCTTGGCCAACCCCTGGGGAGCTCTGAAGCTGGAGTGATCCTTCAGAATCATTCTGGCTTGGGCAAAGAAGCAGAGCCTTCATAACCACCACATTAATTGTTCATCAATATGGGCCAGCTAAAAAAGGGAGGTGATCTTGAGCATGGAGGTGCTCTTCAGCAGAGGCAGTCCTTGTATAGGGCTGACAGTTAAGGGCTCTCTGCCTTCAACATTACCAGTATTGGAAGACTGCCTCATTTCTAGAGAAGAATCTACATGGTAAAGGTACACGTACATTCACTTTTGCATGGGGGGGAATCCTAGGACAGATAGACACATGGTCTACTACTCTAGGCTTTATTGTGTGGATGGCCTGTAGCCTCTCAGGACACCCTTGCCCCAAAGCCTATCTCCAAGAATGTAATTGGAATGTACATGCAGGTGGGATAGATGCTGGCTCTTACTGCTCCTAAATTATTGTGGTTAGTTGGGGCCAGATTTGAGCATGGGCTTGTTTCTCTGGTGCCTTCTAGCAGCTGGTCCAAGAAGAAAATAGAGTTGTTTAAAGTCCTGCAAGATCTATTAGAGGATGGTGTTTTTGTAACATAAGATCATAAATTCTGTTCCTAGTATCATATGATTTAAATTTAGCTGGGAACTGGATTGGCTGTGTGTCTTGACCACATATCTATTAAAAGAAAGCCTTGGGCTACAAGAGAAAGGCTTATCACAGCTTCTCCCAATGTTTTGGAGACCTTGAAAGAAGGAAGAATATTTGGGAAGTGAGAAACTTGATAGAAATTTGAGTAGACATGGGACAACTAGATTCAGGAAAGTTTGAGTAAGGTTAAAAATATCAACTGATATGATCAAATGTAAGACTCAAAATACTTTGTATTTTTATTTTCATTTTTAAAACATGCATTTTTCCTTCTAGGCCTTGTATTTTTTCTGATGAAAGTATGTCTAGAGTTGGTACCTCTTTCTGTAAAATAGAAATGATAGATGAACCAGTTAGGACATTTTAAAATTAGGGGTTGTAAAGCATTTTATAGATTAGTACTCTTGCATACAGTGCTTGGATAAATGGTACACATTTTGAGTTGCCCATCAAATTCAGTGGGATTTAATCTAATCTCCAGGCTTTTTAAATACTCTATCTAAATGCCTTATAGATGAGCACAAATATGAAAAAGGGTCAGTATGTTGCCAAAAACTTGAAAAGGGTGTATGTTCAGTGTAATCGGGTAGCACATTTAGCATTAGGGTGTTCACAGTCTTCTCAGTAATCTGTTTGGGAGAAACAAAGCCTCTTCTTTTTAACTTAGTACCTTTAATAGCCAGTGACTCTGATAGAAATTTAATCTTATACTGGCTTACAGCCCTACTACTGAAACATGGTGGGAAGCCCTCAACCCCAAGAATGGAGTTTCAAAAGCACCTGGAAAAATCTGGACTTCTGTGTGCCATTGTCGGTAATCTTGTATCAGCTGGAAAATGCAGCTGGAGAAAAGATGGTCTTGCCCTTTTGCATATCCATGTGGAGAACCAAATAAAATAGTGAAGACCTAATAAGATTTAGCTTTCCAGCAATATAAATAATTTAATCAGATTAATGACATTGTTCTACCTGAGGGGTTCCATAATTAGTGGATTATTGAAGCCACATGAAAGCTATCTGCCATTAGCACCTGGAGGAATTCCTGTTGTCTTAGACTTTGTGGAATCGAACAATATGAATATTCCTGTCATGCAAAGTGTAAAGATAATAAGCCCCTGGCATTTTGTAAGCTATATAAATCCACAGATTTCACATTAAATATTTAAGGCACAGGAGGTGTTATTTGTTAGGATATAGATAAAGGGAGTTCAACTGCCTCAGCCCTTCTTTTCCCTTTCGGGAAGTCTCTTTCATTGTTGGAGATGCTTTGATGCCTTTATTATTGTGTATTCCCCCCACCTTTTCATCTGTATATTGTTTCAGTTCCTCTGGAAGTATTCTTTGGATTTTGCATGAGAAACATTCAAAATATTTTTATAGAAGATTTGTCTTTTTCATATAAAAAGGAAATTCGTACCAGGGGTGCAAGCAACAATGAATCAAGTAGTATCTTAGTATATGGCAGATGCTAGAATTCTATGGGAAGACCATCTCATTACTCTGTCCCTAAAATATTTGAAAGCCAAGGTTTTTCAGCTTTGTGTGTTCTGTTCCTCTCATTTACATGTTATTTAGCTATGAGAAAAAAAGACCAGCCTGGAAATGTAGGCCTATTATTTCAAGTTTTATATTTTTGTAAGACCTCTCTGGTAAACAAAATTCATGGATCAGAAACCTAAAATACTGTTGTGAGGCCATGTGTCTGAGTGGTTGGTACAGAAAACATGGTAACCATAGTTTAATAGAGAGTAGATAGAGTCTGTTAGGTTGTTGTGGGATGTGCTGCTGACATGACGGGTTTCTAAAGTAGAGCGCTTCTCATTCAGCAAAGGTACTGCTTTCTGAATTACGTTCCATTTACTTAAGATAAAATATCAGGTTACAGTATACTCAGATGGGTAAGTTGAGGAGAGGATGAAGGGACTGTTTGTAGACACATAGGCAGAGAGAGTTAAGGGAGCCACAAGCAACAGTGACTCATCCCAAGGTAGCAAGAGTGGAGAGTCCTTACCACATGCAGGCCTGTAGGCGAGAGGGGAGGAAGTGGTTATCTGTCTCCTCCAGCTGTAGAAGAGCAGTGCCCAACAAGAATTAACATGAATTATCACTGTCAACAGTGGACCTTAGCTGCTGCCAACCCAAAGCTTGGCAGGGAAGTAGCTAGTGGAATAAATACCCCCAAACCTCTTTCCTATTGCCTTCCATGCTGTTACTTCCCATTGACTGAACCTAATTGGAAGCCAGAGGACAGGAGAGCCTGTTGTTGCTTTCCATGGATGTCAGGTTCCCAGGCCCCAAAGCAGGGTGGAGAATGGATCAGAGTGACAAATGGGAATATTCAGCATAGTCATATTTATAAAGATTTGGCAGAATTCTTCTTATATGAGGCTTTATGTAGACAATGAAAGCATTTTTTTTTAATTAATTTTTATTGGTGTTCAATTTACCAACATACAGAAAAAGACCCAGTGCTCATCCCGTCAAGTGTCCACCTCAGTGCCCGTCACCCATTCCCCTCCAACACCCACCCTCCTCCCCCCTTCCACCACCCCTAGTTCGTTTCCCCGAGTTAGGAGTCTTTATGTTCTGTCTCCTTTCCTGATATTTCCCAACATTTCTTCTCCCTTCCTTTATATTCCCTTTCACTATTATTTATATTCCCCAAATGAATGAGAACATACACTGCTTGTCCTTCTCCGATTGGCTTATTTCACTCAGCATAACAATGAAAGCATTTATGAGAAGGATAGAATCTAATAAATTAATTTTAATTGAAGTATACTTGGCATACAATATTATATTAGTTTCAGGTATACAATGTAATGACCCAACATGTGTGTGTGTATACATATGCATATACATACACACACATTACAAAATGATCACCACAATATGTGTAGTTACCATCTGTCACTATACAAAGTTATTACAGTTTTATTGACTACATTCTCTGTTTTACTTTACATCTCTATAACTTACTCATTTTATAATGCGAAGTTTGCACCTCTTAATTCTCTTCACCTATTTTGCCATTATTCTCAGAGAATAACAGAATTTAAATAATGACGTGCTGTATGAGTTTAGATTATTATTGTGAATGTATGTGTATGTGTGTGTGTATGTGTATATATAGAATTGCATATACAGTGAAATATCACTCCTGTTACCTTAGAGAATTTATAAGATTATAGCCAGATGGTGGTAAGGGAATATTTCTGTAATAAATGCATTCAGATTCTTATTTCCTTAGGCTGAATTCTGTATTATCTGCTCATCTGATGTGATGTGGTGGGACATATTCCATAATAGCCTGTGTTCAAGTGAATTTGACCTTATATCAGAATTTTTATATTAATTAACAAAAATTCACAGTCCCTATTTCTGTGATTTCTCAAAATTCATAGATCAAACACAAAGTTTTCATAAATATTTTTATAGCCCTGGCTATCTTTGTTTTTAATGCGTTACTGTACTGATCAGTGCAGTGCTTATATTCAATGAAATTTGCTCTTCAACATAAGGCTTGAAATTTGTAGTTAGCTGAAGTTATTCCTTCCCATGACCTCTATTCTCTGTAGTGGCAATAGAAGAGATATTATATGCATCCTAGCACTTTTGGAAGGAAAGGTATTAAAAATTATCTTAAGCAAAGTACTACATGAAAAAATTTCTTTGCTGAAGCACTTGACTCTGTACTTCCTTGTATACATCTCCCGATATTCTTTTTTACACTCCTTATAAACTTAAACATAATGTTGTCCTAGGTGTGGCATCTTTTAGTTTGCCCTTTGTCTATTTCATGCCTTCCTTTACACGGGCTATGCATTGATACAGATTTTCTTTTTTTGGAGGGAGGGAAAGAAGTTACTTATTTGCATAGTGGTAAAGGATTATTGAACTTATTTTATAGTATCATCCCTGGGTTTCCTTGTATGGGAAAGTATAAATACAGAAAGCTGAGGGTTAGCATTTGGGCTGTAGTTTCTTTTATATAATTAAATCCATAGTTTTGATATTATTTGCAAATTGGTCTATGGAGTTAGCCAACATAGGCAACATGGAGAAGTAAAATGCCTGTGGAAGATTAGTACACTCTATATAGTTCAAAGGAACAGCAGGAGACCTGGTGAAATTGTAAAATTGCTGAGATGCGTTAACTGAAGAACTTTAAGATTGCAGTCTCATGTTAAAACTTTAATGGAGATAACCAATGACCTTGACATCCTTAAGATGAATTGTACTTTGTGTGCTTAAGAGGACAATGCAATTAAAAATATTTATGTAATTGTTCTTCAGAAAGCCTTGGACATTAGCATGAAGTTATAAATTACCAGAACTTTCAAAAAAGCAGGGAAAGGGGGAAATTCTCAGTGGGATGGTCCTAGAATGTATCTGTAGAATTGTTGCATCTTTGGCAAGTATGAAGTCACTATGAGGGCAAGTGGGAAGTTAGTGGTGGGCTGATAAAGCAATTGAGTTATAACATGGGTCTAATTCTTCTTTCAGCAGCAATTGTAAGACATATATCAGAAATTTATCACCTCCTTTTTCAAGAGATACTTTATCTAAATAACTAGCAAATGCTGTCTTTAATCCTCCTCGCATCAATGGTGGTCTAAATAAATCATTTTTAAACAAATATGTTTAAAACCTTTTACCCTACTTTAAATGATAGACTTGACTAAGTAAGTCTTTATCAAATTATAGTGGTGCCTTTTGTCCTGTCTCTTTCTCCATTAGAAACTATTTTTAGAAATTTGTAACTCACATTTCCTTGAGGGAGGAACTGTGGCATTCAAATTAGAGAGAATATGACAGTTGGGCATTACTATTATTGGCTCCTTAATAATTTATTATTATTTTCCTCCTCCTCTTTCTCCTTCCTCTTCCTCTTCTTCTTCAGTGCTTTATCTCCAAACTGAATTATGGGAAAGCAAACAAAAGCCTGAAATAAGTTTAGGGCAGCAGTTTTTTTTTTCTTTTTTTTTTTTTACCAGTAGCTTGAGCTTTAATTACATAATTGAGGATAAAAATTAAATACTACTATCCAGTCTGTGCTGGACATGGAAATATTTTCTGAACCTTTATCCTTAGGATCAACCAAGTTTCTGCCTCTCTCTGACAAGATCTGAAGTCTTTGTTAATTCTATTTGACTTAAATCCTCCAATTCCCTCTGTTATTTGTATTTTTAGATCCTTTTTTTTATTCTTTAATATCATGGGAATAGAATAATGTTTCTATTTAATACAATTTAGATAATTAGTGGCAAATAGTAATTTTGAGATAAACATTGAATCATGTGAACCCTAAATAATGTGGAAATTTTATATAAATGTTTTATCTCCCTTGGAGAGGCATTGTATAGGGGTCATGGATTTAGTAAGCTTATCTGATGAATGGAGCCAAGTAGAATTGTACTTGTAAGGTGATTCTTACCCAAGATTATGGAGTTGAATCAGAGGGAATGTGCCAGGGGTGTAGTGGGAAAGGTGCTGATGATAAAGTGGGTCCAGGGGGAGATGTGAATCAAGGGGGTTGGTTAGAAACTGGAGTGAAGAGATGTACACAAATGGGTGAAGCTGAGGGAGGGGCAGCATGCAAAAAAGGAACATTGGGAATAGGCAAATATTGATTGGCTGAATTTTGGAGATATGGGCCAAAGCATATCACTTTTTTTTTTAATGTGTCAGTGTGTATTTGCACATAAGTGAGTGAGATTCATTTCAGCTATTAATATGAGCTAGGCTCTCTTTATTTTATCCAAAACTTAAAATTTCTAGTTTTTATTAATACTAACACTTTCTTTAGATGGTGAGGTGCTATGCTTGTAATGTGTCCTATGGGTGTGTGTGTGTGTGTGTGTGTGCATGCACACTTTCTGAGCTTGTAGAAAAAAGAACCTATAATATATCATTAGATCTTGGCTGAATTTGTCAGGTGGTGTCACAGGTTTGTGGCAGGATCAGCAACACTAAGAGTGATTTGGAAAGCATTCACAAATTCAAGAGTTAGGGCAGAGCTAAATTTCTAGACCAATTCTTCTAATTAGGATTACTGGAAAAATGGAACTGAATATTTTTAAAAATCTGTTTGTTGGCGAAGGAAAAAAACAAAACAGTAAAGAACACTTGCAGTGGAGTATGAGAGAGTTCAAAGATGCAGGGAAGTTTTTGGCTGCTTTACCTCTGGGACCATTTTATTCTGAAGGGTGTGGCTGAGAGACTTGATGGTGTTTTGACAGTGTCACATGGGGAGATGAACTGGAGTCTAGTGTCACCAAAGGGTGAGTTAGGGCACTGGTGAGCTCTCAACACTTGGGTTTAGGAATCCAACCAAAGTGCTAAGCCCTGAGTGGGGGAAACTTGGAGAAGGGATGCCTTTTGGGGACTGCCGCTCTGCTGTAAATCATTTCAGTTTCTGAAATTGGAATGCAATGAACCCATATTGGTAGTTCCTCTAGCTGCTTGTTAAAGTTGAATTTAAGTCATCTCTAGTTAAAAAGTATCATCATTGTATACTTCAAATTATTTCTAAAAACAGTTTTGTAAATACAGTGCATGGAAAACAATAAAAAGTAACCACACAACTAAAGGAAACATTAGAAAAAACAGCAGGAAGAAACAGACAATAAGAACATACCCACTGTGGCTTCATATTTTGGAGTTATCAGATAGAGATTTAAAAATAATCTTATTAAAATAAGAGAGATAAAAATTCTTGTTATATTTGAGATGGAGATTTTTTGCAGAAAGCAGGAAACTATTAAAAAAATAACCAAGTGGAAATTCTAGAACTTAAAATTATAAAGCCAAATTTATGGATCCAATTGATGGGGCTCTGAAATATTAGATCTAGATGAAGAGAGAATTCATAAATTGGAAAGTAGATTAGAAGGAAATATTCAGACCAAAGTACCGAGTGAAAAAAACCTGAAAAATGCAGAAAGCAGATAAATGGCATAGATGATATAGTGAAGATGTAACATATTCATAATTGAAGTCTTGAATGAAAGACAAGGAAAACTGGAAAAAGCAATATTTGAGAAGATAATGGTTGACAAATTTCCCAGTCTAATTAAAAACTTTGAGTTGCATATTCAAGAAGTGCCAATTTAGCAGCCTAAATAAAAATAATCCATCTCTAGGCACAAAGAGAAAAAAAATCTTATAAACAGGGAATAAGAGAGTAAGGTCAAAGATGCAATAATTAAGCTAATAGCTGACTTCTCAGCCAAATCAGATTTGAAATTGGAAAATAAAAAAGGAATCAAATCAGGATATAAGATTAGATTTAATGTTCATGGAGCTGAAAACAGTAGGGATAGCTAAAGTAATAGATGAGAACAGAAAAAGGACGTGGAAGATGATAGAAACCTCAAAGTGAAATAACAGTGGTACAAATGGTGGGATTACATATGTGTAAGTGACTGTGTAGACTCTTCCTAGCGTCTTCAACAGTTTCTGGAAATTGGCTTTTTATCCTGGTCTTCATTGGTTTTTGTTATTCAAGATTGGAAGAGATGTGATACAGCATTATTCCTGACCCTTTCACAGGTTATATTGGCTTACATGGCTATTCTAATATTTAATAATGGAGAAAATAGTATAAATCCAGGCCTCGGTTTACTTGATGCAAAAGAACATGACTGGGGGTCACTTGGCCAGATCAGTCTGTAGAGCATGCAGCTCTTGCTCTTGGTCTTGGGGTCATGAGTTCAAGCCCCATTGTGGGCACAGAGTTTACTAAAAAAAAAAAAAAAAAAAAAAGGAAAGAAAGAGAAAAGAACATGGCTCAGCACTGTCTGATATAAGGTGGTCCAAAGCAGTCTAAAAAGTGTGTGCTAACACTATAACTATATGACTGTGAATAAGTACTCTTTATTTGAGAGAGCAGAAAGGAAACTCATTCCAAAGACCAGAGTCAAAAATATTCAGCACGAACAAATATTTTTAAAATACTGTGATTTATATTACTACTGAGAAACATAATCTGAGTTCAATAATCCTTCAAGTCAAGAATTGGTCCTGTGTCAATATTTTGCTCTAAAAATGGAAATGTTCCCCTCTCCTCTTAATCAAACCAATGACTTGTAACTGTATTCTAAAAAAGTTTTCTCAGATGTCAAGGTACTAAAGGCAGTTTCTCACTATTTACAACAATCCTTGTAAGCATAAGTGTGTTATATTTTAAAATGTATTTCAATATAATGCTTGCTTCAAATCTTTCAACAATTCTCGGGGCACCTGGCTAGCTCAGTAGTTGAGTGGCTGCCTTTGGCTCAGGTCATGATCTCAGGGTCCTATGATCGAGTCCCATATCAGGCCCCCAGCAGGGAGCCTGCTTCTCCCTCTGCCTGTGTCTCTGCCTCTCTCTCTCTGTCTCTCATGAATAAATAAAATCTTTAAAATACCCCAAAAACCTCTCAACTACATATAATCTTATCATATTGCCTATACAATTTACTTGATTTGGCCCTGTCTGTTTGATATTAAGATAAAGAAAGCAAGGTACGGAAGAGATTTGGCAGATGAAAGGCCATAATTAATGAAGGTATTTATGTTGAGACTTAAGGCAACAGGCTGCCAAAAGTTGTATTTGAAATTTGAGATGCCCTGAAATAAAGATAGACTCTGTGAGCATTTTCCAAATAGTTCAGACAAGGACAAATGAGTAATGCCTGAAACAGTTGCATAAAAAAGATCATAACCATGTGACAATGACCCAGTTGCGAGGAAATGTATAAATTAGGTAATGAACAGATTCAGGCCCACTGCCTTTCTTTGGGCTTTGCTTCCCAAGACATGAAATGAAGACTTTCCTACCTTTTGAAGAGCATGCAGCTTTTCATGGAAACACTTGGCAAGAATAAAGATGGTCTCATATGAGTGTCTTAATTCTGTCTTATAGTTAATTGATTAAGGAAAAATAAATGAATTACTGAAGCAAAATGACCCATTTAATATAGCATTATGTGAACAATGTTTCCTTTCTGTAAATCTTTAATGCTAAAGGGATCAACATTAGAAACTGTTCTATGTTGATCATTAAACTGAGTGATAATCTTTCTAATCCCTTGAAATATAAATTCTGTGAGACATAGGGTGGTGGGAAGTGGAGAGGAAAAGAAATTCAAGTACTCTTTGCAGGCTTTGGCTTTTTACCATCTGCTTGTTGATTCATTGGTCCCATTTCTTCCTCATCTGTTTATTTGCATAGCAGCACCAGCTGCCCCCTCAAATTTGAATTGCCTGACTTAATCAGACAGGCCCCTGATTGAGAACTGAGTTACAAATTGGCAGATGAATACCAAATTGTTTTTAATAAGACACAGAGTTCTGGGTGCTTTGTGCCCATGCTATAACTGTTTGCTGGCAGCTACAATAACCAGCAGCGTTCCTTTCATCTTGAAAAGAAAGGCAAAAGGCATTCAAAGGAAGCCTTTGGATTTTGTACTCAGAATTTCCACTCATCTGCTTAATGTTCTTTTTTTTAATTAGAAGGATACACAAATGACTTAATTAATCAGGCCTGTCTTAGGGAATTATGCATTTATTAATGGTTTCTGCACTCAAGCACATTATTAAGGGATTTGTGCTAAGCACCTGACATAAAGCAGACTAATTTTGCTTGCTTTGCTTAATGTATTGAGAAACGGCATGTTGATCAGATTTCAAAACATTCAAGCTATGAACTAATGTCCTATTTAGAGGGTTTAAAAATTCAGTGCATTGGCAATCCAGCCTTATGATGCTTTTTTTTTTTTTATATATATAAGGCATTCTACAATGGGAAAGGAAGAATAATTTGATGGGAGGAAAAAAGCATTAAAAAGTGAAACAAAAGGGAAGAGTAGAGAGGGAAGCCCTTGAGGACAAGACAGGGCCTTTGGATATTAAATTTTTGGTTCCTTGCTTTGGTCTTTCCATAGTTTAGGATGGTCTTTCCACTCTCAGTTTTTAGTGACCATATCTGAATAGCACTTGCAAAGCTTCCCCACTGAAGTGACTGGATTACACCTACTATATCACGACCTTGTCAGAGGATCGACTGTGTGAATCCATATTTGAATGGCTGATCTAATTGTATTCTAAACTCCTTAGGTTACTGACCATTTTGATCATTTTTATTATGACAGTGTGATTAACAATAAATTATGTGGCGTGGTCAACACCATTATTAAAAAGACATAATATATTAAGCCAGGAATTCCACATAGACCATAAAAATGTAATGCAGCAAGGGCGCCTGGGTGGTTTAGTCAGTTAGGCATCAGACTCTTGATTTTGCCTCAAGTCATAATCTCAGGGTCATGAGATTGAGCCCCGTATTGGGCCCTGTGCAAGGAGGGCATGTGCTTGCTTAAGATTCACTCTCCCTCTCCCTCTGCCACTTGCCCCTGCTCACTCTTGCACACACACTCTCTCTCAAATAAATAAATCTTTAAAAATGTAATGCATCAAAGTTTTCCTTCTCATGGCTTCAGTAACCAAAAAATAACATGAGAAGAAACACATCGCAGAATTCTCTCAAAACATCTATGGTGAAAGGAATCTGTTTTGACCAAATGGAGAACAAACTTCATGGATTCAGGGCATTTTTCAAGTGTCTCATTTGCATCAACAGTGGCTAGATGATGTCATAGAAGAGAAGTTCTCCACAGGCTACAAATATTAAAGTCCTACAATTCAGCACCATCCAGCACTAACACAGATAACCTGAGTTCAGTGTACTATTGTGGTTTAGAGAAATGTCTTTTAAGCCAAATGGGTGGCCTAGGTTGGAATCTTGGCTCTTCTACTTAACCATTAGAGCAGCCATGCACAACTCATGAAGCCTCTCTAAACCTCACCTCTAAAATGGGAATAATAATAGTATTATTATTCTAGACTAGTGACTGAGACAAGTAAGCATTCAAATTATGTTAACAATATTATTATTATTAATCAGTCATCAGCCATGTGCAATGGAATTCACCTTGAACTACCCCCTTTTTAAACAAAAGTGACAATCACCACCCCCACCGTTGCTTTATCCTATTTTTCAAGGTATCATACCTCATGATGAAAAGACCTTTTGAAAGAATAATTTACCTTCACTGCTTTTTTTTTTCTCTCAATTCTCAGTGATTCCTTAAACACCTTAGTTTAGCTTCCTTAGATATCACTGCATCATTTAAGCTGCTCTCAGGATGGTGAGAGCTAATTTGGTGGTCAGGGGACACTTTTTAGTACTTCTTTTATTTGATTTCCAAATCTATATTTCTGAATAGATAACTTCTTACCTCACTTCAGACTGGTATATCTGAGAGTCTAATGTATGCATCAGCATGAGGCACTGCAGAGAAATGGAGTAGACAGTGTGGAGTGGAATCTGGGCTTCTACATCCTAAGATGAATTCAAGAATGATAGATAACACTAAAAATCTTCTCTAGGCTGCCTAGTGTCTTAAGTTCCTCATTAGTCATTAATTTGGGTCTGGCAAGGATATATGCTCTCTAAAGGAAGCCCATTTATGGCATTATCAACTATTATTAGCACTTCAAAGAGCTAAGTTATGACCTCAAGAGAATAGGAAATAGAGAAGATACATTTTGGATAAATAAGGATAAAAGGGTATTGCAATGACTGGAGCATGTTTCTGGAAGTGGATGTCAGTACCAAGGAAGGTCACTTGGGAAACACAATGAGAGAAGTACATTATTTTGTATATTTTTACCCTGCCATCTAATAATAACAAGAAAAATAGAAACTGCCGCTTATTGAAATCTTTGCCAGGCACCTTATAATACCTTGTGTATTATGTGCACAACCTAATTTAATCCTTACAACAACTATGTAAAATAAATAAAATTAACTTCCTTCAGAAGAAACTAAAGATTAAGTGATTAAGTAATTGGCTGAAGTTCATGGAACAGATAAATAACAAGCCTAGGTTTGATTCATTCATTTCATTCATTCAGCAAATAGTTTGTAATATTACATGACAGGTACTTTTCTGGCTTTGGGTTACAACAGCAAGCAAAATGTATACCATCATGGAGCTTATATTCTGGTGGGTGAGATAAAAAAGTTTTCATAGCACTTGGAAACTGTGATTGATTGTTCCTAACATCAGACCAGTTTTAAACCAGCTTAATGTGCAAGCCAACTTGTTACAGCTTCTTGGTTTTGAAAATTAGCCAGTTATAAACAGACTCACTCTATTAAACACACTCTGAGTGCCAACTAAGCACTAATCTCACTTGAGCTCCATGCTTTTATAGATTATGTCAGCTTTATTTTTTAAAATATTTCATTTATTTATTTGAAAGAAAGAGAGAGAGAGCGAGCAGGGGTAGGAGCAGAGGGAGAGGGAGAAAGAGACTCCTGACAATGATGATGTGAGGCTCAGTCCCAGGACCCTGAGATCATGACCTGAGCCAAAGGCAGACTGCTTAACTGACTGAGCCTCCCAGGTGCCCTGATGTCAACTTTTTAAAACATCTGATAATGTGCCAATCCCTGAACTCCACACGTCTCAAAAATCTGATGTAAAAGCAGCATATGCTCTGCTGGGGGAGATTGGGCACGGCAGTATGGCTGTCTTGTTTTCAGGAAAGGAATAATTGTGTTGTTGAACATGAAGGCAAATATATAGAAATTGAACTTAAAATACTGGTTTAGAGTTGCATTAAAGCTATAATGAAAGATTTTTTTCTAAACATCAACAATACAGACAAGTAAGTGTTTCTTGCAGAATTTGGCTTTTTTTAAAAAATTATTTTATTTATTTATTCATGAGAAACACACAGAGAGAGAGGCAGACACACAGGCAGAGGGAGAAGCAGGCTCCATGCAGGGAGCCCGACGTGGGACTCGATCCCAGGACTCCAGGATCACACTCTGGGCCGAAGGCAGGTGCCAAACTGCTGAGCCACCCAGGGATCCCCAGAATTTGACATTTTTAAATATACTTCTAAATATCATATTTTGAATAACAGATTTGTTTCAACTGTTTAATTCATCGTTATCTTCTCAATCAAGGAGAAAATGGATAAAAGAAGCAAGAAGGGAAAGGCCAGGCGAGGATTTAAGTAACCAAATTGTACATAATTGAAGTAAGAAAAATAGAAAACACATTATATAAGTCCATGTTAGAAGACTTTTCCTTAAGCAATGATTAGTAAAAAATGTAAAATTATAGGTAAATAAAATAGAGACAAATCAATAGGTGAGTTTAAAATAGACATAAGGAAATTTTCAAATGGGATTCTGTGTTGGGTCGTACAAGTGACGTAAATGAAGCCTTGTCCTTTCTTTTCATAAATGGTCTCAGGCTGTACTAGTCAGAAAAAGTAAATTAGAATTGGAAATTGCTAGTTTAGAAGATCTTTAAAATGTGGGAAACATTTTCAAAGAATATCAGAAAAGCAAGCTAGAAATAAAAGCAAAGTTTGAGTTTTTTAGTTAAAACCACTAGTTAAAAACAAAAACAAAAACAGGAAGTCTTCTATTGTCTAAAACTGAAGAGCTGGGCAGCCCAGGTGGCTCAGTGGTTTAGCACCGCCTTCAGCCTGGGGCGTGATCCTGGAGACCCGGGATGGAGTCCCATGTCGGGCTCCTGCACGGAGCCTGCTTCTCCTTCTGCCTGTGTCTCTGCCTCTCTCTGTGTGTCTCTCTCTGTGTTTCTCATGAATAAATAAATAGGATCTTTAAAAAAATAAAAATAAATAAAACTGAAGAGCTCATAAATAAGGACACCTATGAGATCTTGCAAGGAGAGTAGTCTTTGGAGGAGCCAATGTCCCATATTATTCAAGAAACAAAAGGTCAGCTCTCTAAAATATGTCCAGTGATGCTACTTCAAGGGAGAATCATTAGTGTCTAACAATTTCTTGTCCTTCTTCTGACCTCACAAGAAGTATGAACTAGAAATATAGATGACCAGCATTATAGTTTCTTATGGATTTGTTTCACTCTAATTATCGTTATTCTCACTACCATAGATTATCAGTCCCCTTGGAGTACTGAAACAACTCAAGTAGTGGGGACTTATAGCAATCTTCAGCCTTTCCCCTGACTAAACTTTTAAGTATTGTTTTGGGACCATTTTCAGAGGAACACTCTTTTCTTCTTTGTGACCCTCCTTATGCACATGTAGTACAGATTTACTTTGCAAATAGAACTGCCATATAGATTGTACTCCAGAAGGATTTTTGTAAAAGTTCCAGACAGTTCCTCCCCACACAATTAAACTATAGCTTATCTGAGTTTACAAATAATACACATATTATATGTGATTCAAAAGAGAACAGCAGAATTAACTATGGTTGGTTCTAGAATCTCTACGGAAACATGACTCTGTGGACATAAGCAAAGTAATTGGAGCACAACTCATAGGGTTTCAGATCAATTCTTCTGACCCATTACCTAAAACTTTTCAGTATCCCCTTAGAACTGAAGCCAAGGAAGGATGTAGGCCATCTGTGAGTAGCTTAATAGAGAAAGGACTAATTATTACTTAGTTTTAGTTCTAATCATCTTAAAAATTGTAAAAAGTAGAAAGAACAAATAGAATATTAAACCTGAAGTTACCTAAACTATCAGATACCCTTGAACTCCTATTGCCTAAATCCTTAGCTCTTAGCTTTGTGCTCTTCCTCCTCAAGAACTTAAAACTACTCCTTACTCATGAGATTAAGAATAGCTCCATCCAGATTTTTTTTTATTGTGGTAAAATTTACATAAAATAATATTTACATTTAGCCATTTTAAAGTGTATAATTCAGCAGTATACTAAGGATTATAAGGAATTACAATGAACAATTTTATGTTAACAAATTCGGTAACCTGGATGAAATGGATAGAATAATAAAAGACATGAACTAACTGAAACTGACTCAAGAAGACTAGAAAATGTGAAGAAGAGTATAGCAAGTAAAGAGACTGAGACTCAGGGAAAGAGCATTGCAATTAGAGGGACCGGTAAATCCCTAAATAGGGAGAATACTAGGTGTGTTCAGAGAATGACAGGGAGGCTGCCTTAGCTACACAGAGTGAATGAATGGAATCATACTGGGGGACACAGCCAGAAAGATAATGAGGTAAAGTATAGGTGAGGTAAAGTTTCTATAACATCTTTAACTTCATATCCTAGTAGATTAACAAAACAACAGTTTATTTCATGCTTGTTGCCATTTTAGGTTTGCAGTGAATCTGTTCTACATAGTTTCTTAAGGACCTAAGCTGATAGACCATTGACATGTTGTAGTGGAACTGTTTGGAACATGTGGACTCCTTGATGGTTGCAGAAGAGAAGTAGATAAATACTAGACCATAACCTCTTCTATATCTTGGCTCCACCTAATTTCAAGGAGTCTGAGATGAGGTGGAGCAGTAGACTTTTTGGTAATCCTTGTTTTCTTTGCCATACAAGGGTAGAGAGTAGGATCTTTGAAGGCCATTATAAAGAGTAATTGTGATTAGCAGCCCTGGGTGATTTTAACTTATGTGTGTAAACAGGATCATTCTGGCTGCTATGTTAAATGGAGAATGACAGAAGGAGCTTAAGGGTGGAAGTAGAGAGAGAGAAGTTCAGAGCTGATTGCAGTAACCTGGGCATAAGATGATCATCCTAGGGACCAGCATTGGTAAAGGTGGAGGTAATCAGAATTGGTAAATTCTGTGTTGGGTTACCTGTGTTGGGTTAACAATTAGATTGATAAGTATTTTATTTTTGGATTAATTTTATCATATTGTTAACTATCAGCAGTTTATCCATTTCTGATATAAGCTTATGCAGGGAGAAAGAATTCTTGTTACTCATACTAGCATTGTTGCTTCTATATTTAAATAGATTAACCCAGTATAACATTAGGGGTTAATTTAATATTATTGGAATTAAGTTATATTAATTGTTGAGCTTGAACACTTGCTTACTCAATTGATGGCTGCTTTTAGGCCAACTATGGTAGTATTAATATATACTCTCTAAGAAAGGTTGTATCCTTATTCTAAAAAGCTATACCTTTTTAGATTATACTTTAAATTTACATTAAAATTCTAATTTTTTAAGGTAAATTTAAAATTGAACTAAAATTCTGTTTTTGGGTAACCAGCTATCACCAGGCTCGTTAGGCTTTTCACCACTACCTATAAATCTTCTCACTATTTTGCGACACAGATGAGTTGATCCTTGTAGATTGTCCATAGGTAGCTTGTCTGGTTTTGGGGGGCTTAGCTTAAGTTCTCTTTGTTAAGTTATTTCTGGCTAATTCATTATGCAAAAGGTAAAAGGGGTAATCTTTGCTGTTTTATACTTTTAAAATGTCTTTCATCATTCCCTTTCGGTACTGTCTCTATAGCTCCAATTAAAATTTCTATCTCCTATACTCTTATGGTTTAACTAAATGTTTTGTTTTATAATATTATAGTACTTTAGTTTGAGGTTTAGTTGGGCTAGCTTTTGTTCAAAGTGGTCATAGTGTATGAAATCTTCTGGGTGTAAGCCAGATGCTTTGGTTAAGCTACACTTTGGTTAATCCAAGCATACCTTCCGGTATGCTTACCTTGTTACGACTTATCTCCTCTCGTGTTTTGGTATAGTTAATATGATTATGTGTGAAGTTTTCACTTGAGGAGGGTGACAGGTGGTGTGTGCGTGCTTCATGGCCCTATTCAATTAAGCTCTCTATTCTTAATTTACTACTAAATCCTCCTTCGGTTTTTAATTTCATAAAGACTTTCATAAGATGTTCTTAAAGTAGAAAATGTAGCCCATTTCTTCCCATCTCATGAGTTACACCTTGACCTAACTTTTTTACGTGACATGATTGTGCTTACTACTCTTAAGGGTTTGCTGAAAATGGTGGTAAATAGACTGCATTAGCAAAGGATGGTGAGGTTTATCGGGTTTTATCGATTATAGAACAGGCTCCTCTAGAGGGGTATAAAGCACCGCCAAGTCCTTTGAGGTTTAATCTGTTGCTAGTAGTTCTCTGGCGAATTATTTTGTTATGGAATAGCTTACGTTTAGGGCTAAGCATCGTGGGGTATCTAATCCCAGTTTGGATCTTAGCTATCGTGTAGTCAGAAGTTTTAAAGTCACTTTCATAGTATATTTTATGGTAACTGTAGCTTTTTATGGCTTAGTTAAGTTTTGACTTTAGTACGGTATTATCTTAAACACGCTTTTGGGTGTGGTGCTAATATATCCTGTTAATTAGCAGAATGTCCTATGAAGAACTCATATTGGCATCATTAATCATATTATTAACATCACTAATCTTTATAATTTGAATATAAATCCTTTAAGTTCAAAAGCCTAGACTCTTAACCACCTTTATAACTGTTTAAAAAACTAAGAAAAATTTTCCTAAGTCTTAGATGTAATAAAAATATCATTATATTATTCTGTAATTAATCTAAATGCATACTTACTTTAACTAAAATAATAATATCACAATACCAGCTAGCCAACAGTTAGCTTTGTTTTGTGGTAAGTTTTGGTTTGGTAGTGATGCCATATATGACAGTGTGTGTATTTTCTTTCTTAATCTTAAGATTAAGAAATAGAGCAAAGCATATTTATCTTATTTCTTCTGAAGGCAAAAAGTAATTTCTGAGGCACTAAATACAAATGATTGACCAATCACATATAAAGAGGAACCACCCCTATCAGATTCTACAATCACATCTGGCTTTTGAAAAACAAAACAAAACACAAAACTCTGTTTAAAGAAACATTTTCTTGCTAATATTTAAGGTTCAAGACCCCTTAGATATGAAATGAAGTCCTAAATGGTTTGGCTAGAATTATTTAATACAATAATTTTTGCTTTTAATTCAGTAATTTTATGATAATGAAATAATTTTTTGCTTTTAAATCAATAGCATATTCTTTTAACAAGAGGAAACAAAGAAAGGTCCATGAAGACAAACCAATACTGGACATTGTTTTACCTGTTACAGAGAAGTATATGCATTTGAAAGCAATTTCAAGGGATGGCTGTCAGTGGCTGTCAAACATTTTATGGATATGGACCTTAAATTTTCATAGCATTTCATTTCATAGAGTTTTTATATCAAGACCAACCAAAAATAGGGCTATAATTCCTCTAGTTTGTATCATTGGAAATCTTTTTAAGACATAGGTTCATAAGATGATTAAAATTTTGAATCATGACACAAAATTGATGATTCATAAATTATACATGTATCTGCATTGTTACAAAATTATGTTGCACCCTCTATGTACTTAATGTATTCTCAGTGTCCATAACCTACATTTCATTTTCAAAAGAAGTCAAAGTTTCAAAAAGAAGCCATGGATACCCTATCTTGGTAGAGAGTTCATATGCATCCATTTATGTCTGTAATAAGGAAGGTGATAACAAATGAAAAAAAAAACATAAAGCTACAAATTTCTTATTTTCTTCAGGCCCCATGTAGTTACCAAGGTAAAGGGCTTTGTATAGCAGCAAGAATTGAATTCAATAGGCCTGTGTACTGTGAAATTTAGGATTGGAAATGAATTTAAGAAAGCATCTGCTTTCAAGAGAATCTCATCCCTTCACTGTCCTAAACTATGGCTTTTTCTGGCTGGCATGTTCACCCTGTTTTTTTTCCCTAGGGACATTACTCTTCCTTCATGCCTGAAAAAGGAGAGTGGGTCACCGAGTCTTGATGTAAGCATTTCTATCTTGAGAAGCAGCTGAAATCTGTGGTCACTTTCCCTAACCAAAGTATATGTAATTAAAGATATGATTGTTTATAAATGATATTGTGGTTAACATTTGTAGATCTCAAATTTCAACTTCAGGTAGATCACATTTGTTCTTGATCCTTGCATATACTGTATCATTATTTGTATTACTTAGAAGGCACAAGTGGTTCTAAATGGAATTATTCCAACAAAAGTACAAAAAACTTCAATTTTATGATATACATGTGTGTAATTTAATTATACATAAAATTTCACTATATATAAACTCTTATTATAATTTTAGTGCACTGGAGATTTCAGTGAGCTCATTGAATTATGGGGGGAGGTCCTTGAGCAGGTGAAGTGGAAGTATAGATTATGGTGGACATAATGGAGTTGTTTGACATGGATATTTTAAAGGTGGTGATGAAAATATCTAGGATTTTGTCATGGGATGGGTAGCTGGAGAGGAATGGAGGATAATATTGTTTTAGGTGAGAAAATCAAGAAACTGAGGTCAGGGTGTCACTTTGTTCATCCATATGGTTATTGAAGTGACTGAGAAGTGATAGCAGGTGTGGTTGAGAGCCTTGGGAACAACAAGATGTTGGTTGATGACAGCTGCAAGATGAGGAAAAGGGTGGTAGAACCAGATGGTACAGGCTTTAAAGATATGTTTTTAGTTTTGTTTTGTTTTTATTTTTGCTTATTTGTTTCTGATGAAGGAAAAAAGAGAAATAGTTTGGAAGTAGCAATGGGGAGCAAGAAGAACTACTAAATTTCTTGTGGCCACGGTGTATCAGTTATGAAAGTAAAGTATTTCTACTCAAGAGCGATATTCTTAGGGAACTGCCAGGTTTCAGTTAACAAAACAACAATAATTCAAATTTATTGAGTAGTTAAGATGTGCCAAGCTTTGTTCTCAGTGTTTTATAAGAAGATTAAAGGCATGCTCAGTGAGGGTTTAGATTGGAAGGGATTTGTAGATCTCACATTAGGACTCAGTGAAAGGGCTTGAGAGGGAGGGAAGGATGATTGGATCATATTGGATAGTTTATGCCTATGGGAATAAAAGCCCTTATAACCTGTACTTGCTACTCAAAGTGGGGTTCATGGAACTGCAGAGTCAGTGTCACCTAGGAGAGTATTAGAAATATAGAATTTTATATCTTTTCTCAGACTGATTGAACCAGAAGCTGCATTCGTAAAATGTATCCCCCCAGTGATGGATATGCACATAAAAGTTTGGGAGGCACTGTTTTAGAGGACAATTAGCTCTTTCAACTAAGATGAATGACCTACTAAGAATTAGAATTTTAGAGGATGAAATTTTAGGGAGAATATGGGAATACATGTTCACTCTTAAGAAACTTGCAAGTAAATCTTTGTGTGCATGATGTCAATATGTGCAGCACAAAGGCATAATAGAAGCCTATTACAGTGAGTTGACTTGAACATAGGTTTCCACTCCAAGGAAACCATTGATTCATAGATGTCATTTGTATGGACATCTCTCCCAGGTATAACAGTGCTCACTTGCTTTGTGATTTGAATGAGTGTGCTGGGATTGAAGAGGAATGTCCCAGATAAGGAAAACTGCTTATATGTAGCTGTGACAATAATTAAAGGCTTGAAAATATTATGATAAATATTATGTTGCTTTTCCTCTCTACTTAATTCATCATTTAGACTTACTTTAGGAAGAGCCTGAGTGCAGAGAACAGAATAATGATTTGCCTTAGATTAGCTTCTGTTTTTAGGGTATCTAATATAGTATTTATCAAGTATCCATTATGGATACTTGATGGATATTTGCTTATAAGAACAGAAAAAAAGAAATTGTGTAAAGCTTTTCTATCTGTGCCAAAAACATACCTTAAAATCTTTATATATAATCTGATAATAAAAATGAAATAATTCTGATCTTTGTAAGGAATTACTGATGAGGTATTACAGTGAAGATCTTAAGATGAAGATAACAGACAAACCCACTACTGTATTAGGAAATACTTTTAGACCTTAGGAAAATGCCAGTTTGACTTTTAATTACTTGGACAATTACTGAAAATCATATAATCTTTGATTATTTTGGATTATGAATGATTCTCTCAGGTTTTCTAGGAGCAAGATGATTTAAGACTTGGAAGGTGGCACATTTAATCAGAGGCTAATCCATTTGATATAAAATTGAGTAAGAGTGTAGAAAAATGGAAATCTCTTGGTTACCTACAGGTATTAGAATTTAAATTATTTAAAAATCAATACATGTGACTCAATGACACAAGTGTACTCCTCCTTTTCAAGAAAGAAACATTTGTCAAATTAAAAATCCTAGTGATTAGGAGACAATGAAAGATAGTAAGTTTAATCCAAGAAAAGGAAGTGCTAAAATTTATGAAATAGCATATGGTAGATTGCATCAATGGCCCCAATTAATAGCTTCCTTCTGTCATGCTATTTGTCCTGCATTTTTGTGGTCCCTCCTACTCTGACTCTAGGCTTGACTAAATGACTTGCTTTGGTCAGTGGGATGCTATGCCACACAATACATAGACCTGTGCATGATTAGGCTTACTTTCTCTCAATCTTCTGTATTCACCATGACAAAGTGTCTGGGATAGCCTGATGGATGATGACATGGACTAAAGTTGAGTCAGCCCAGTTGTCCCAGCTGAGGCCCAGACATGTAAGAGATCTCAGCCAAATTTATCATTGCTGCCTACTTAACCCAAAGCTGGCCACTGACTATAGGTGAGCTCTGCCATGCACAGCTCAGATGAGCAGAATATCTAACCAATTAAAAGAATTATGAGCAAAAGTAAATATTTATTTTTATATGCTCCTGACATTTTGTGGTTGTTTGTTATGCAGTATTGTCATGGCGACAGACAGCTGATACAAAGAAAGAATTAGCATCCTACAGTTTACTTGCAAGATATTATACTCTTGCTTTATTTTGTGTTCAAAAATGATACACACACACACACAAAAGTGCAGGCACATGGATTCAGGCTGAGTATAATTCCATTAGATCTTTTTTTAATGTGTAAAAATAAAGAATAATAGAAAGCATGATGGAAGTAGGAAAGTGTCTTAAATGCATACATAAAAGAGGTACCTATTTTCAATGTATTTTAGGCTTCCACATTTGCTTACATTTGTGTTGATACACACTTCCTATATGGGGAACTCTCCCAATAGAGCTATGCCTATCATATGTGACATACGTGTATACTACAGGAGTCCAGCTTATAATAAGTTCAGTGTGTTCAATCTGTAGTAAGATCATTTGGTAATTATTGTTATTGATATAAAATTTTACCATAATGCTGATACAGTGAACACAATAATTAATATGTGTGGCATTAACTATTTGCCAGGTACTAGTTTAATTTTTTTACATATATTAATACACGTCATCCTCATAGGAATCCACTGTAGTAGCTACAGTGACTTTTGCCATTGATAGATGAGAAAACTGAGGCACAGAGTGGTTAAATGACTTCTCAAATTCACATAGGATAATAATTGGTAAAACTGGGACTTGAATCCAAGTAGTCTGGATGTAGATCCCACACTTGAACATATTGCCTTTCAAATTTATATTAGGCAAGGGTATCTTTTCATTTACTAAAAGGAATACCCAAGTGAAGAGAGAGCACAAGTGAAGGAGAGTAGTATCTATTATATTTGCTCAATATAGGGCTGGGTTTTTTTCTTCTTCTAAGTAATTTAACTTAGAAAATGAGACAATTTTACATGCATTTGGTTAAGAGGTCACTGATCATTTTTCTTCAGGGTAATACTTCTTTTCTGTTTTTCTCATTGCTGTAGTTAGATATGATACTTTATATACTTCATTTGTAATGTGTGATATAGCAGATTGGATAGGAATAATAGGAATACGAGAAGAATAATGAAAAGGCATAAAGCAGTTAGGATTAAAACTTTAAACTGATGATGAGACTATGTTAGGGACCTCATTCTTTAACCCTATAGTTCTCTATTTTTTAGTACACATATGATCACCCAGTAGAAATCTGGATTTCACTTTTAGAGAGAGTCTAGTTCAACACATCGAGATAGGTGAAGAAATATGTATTCACAAATCACATCAGGCAATTCTTTTTTTTTTCCCATACATTATCTCTTTATTTTTTTTAAATTAATTTTTATTGGTGTTCAATTTACCAACATACCGAAAAACACCCAGTGCTCATCCCGTCAAGTGTCCACCTCAGTGCCGGTCACCCATTCCCCTCCAACACCCGCCCTCCTCCCCTTCCACCACCCCTAGTTCATTTCCCAGGGTTAGGAGCAATTCTTATACATGTAGTTTCTGGAGCAGCACTGTCCAAGAAAACTCTCTGTGGTGATGGAAATGAAATGTTCTATATCTGTGCCTTCTACATTTAACACATGTTCAATTGAGGAACCAAAGTTTTAATTTTACTAAATTTAATTTTAAGTAATTTGAATTTCAATTGTAATAACCACATGTGGCTAGTAGCTATTGTATTGGACAGCTTTACAGTAGGGTCAGTAAATAATGTCCATTTATTTACATATCATTTATGGCTACTTTCACTGTACAAGAGCCGAATTGAGTAGTTGTAACAGATACCATATGGCTTGCAAGGCCAAAAATATTTACTATCTATCTGGTTCTTTACAGAAAAGGGTTTTCTATCTCCTGGTCTAGGGGGAAAGGAAACAAAGTCCTGTAACATGAGTTTTCTTTTGAAGGTAATGGGGAACCAAAGAAATGTTTTTATAGGAAATTGTGAATGGGTTGAATAATTACATCTATTCCACAAGGTGCTATCATGGAAAGTTTTGGTATATTTTACTAGAACACAATAATCAAGACTCCAAAAAACTGATATTTCAGACATTGCTTTTTTCATATCTTGATATCCTTGAGCATATGTGTAAGATTTTTTATAAAGATTTTACTTTTAAGTAATCTCTAACATCCAATGTGCAGCTCAAACCTGAGATCAAGAATTGCATATTCTAGCAACTGAGGCAGACAGGTGCCCCATGTGTATAAGATTTTGAAAATCATTTTGAGCACTTTCCTAATTCTATCATCTCCATCATTTGTGAGTCTCTTTATATTTGTTGATTTTTTCACCATGGGTTGTATTTTCCTGCTTTTTGTAAGCCTAGTAATTTTTCATTTGGTTTTGACCATTGTGACTTACTTTTTTTGAATGCTTGATTTTGTTAGATTCCTTTAAAGAGTGTTGGGCTTTGTCTTGGCATTTAACTTGGAGTTAATTCTATCTTTTTGAGGCTTACTATTAAGCTTTATAATGTCAGTTCAGGTAGTCCTTGTTCAAGGGCCAGTTTAGCCCCACTAGTAAGGTAAAATGATTCTGAGAACTCTACCTTAGGCCCTACATATTATGAATTCACTCCACTCTGACTGGTGAGAGGCCAACTATTCTCTACTCTGTTTTGGTTCTGGGAATTGTTTGGCCTACAAATTTCCAGTGATTTTTCCTGAGGCCTTTTGAATTTTTCATCAGCATATGCATGGATCTCTACTCAGGCAGATATTAGAAAGGAACTCTCTTTAGGTCTCCAGAGCTTTTTGAGTAGTGTCTTCCCCTCCAGCACTGTGTCCTCAAATTCTATCTGTTTCAGTTTTTCTACTCTGATCTCTGTTTCCATAACTTAGGAAGACCTACCTTCTGGGCTCTAAGTTGCCCCATCTCTGCATGGCAGACTGAGAAATGCCTCCAGACAGAAAGCTGGGAGCATTCATGGAGTTTGTTTGTTTCCCTTCACTGAGGAATCAATTTCCTGTACTGCTGATGTGTTGGTAATGTCTGAAAACAGTTATTTCAAAAGTTTTGTATGTGTTTCTAAATGTTTATAGTGGGATATCAGTTCTCATAAGTTAATACTTCGTGGGCAGAAATTAAAGTAAAATAACTCATATTTAAATGGCTTAAAATATCTTAAATAACAATTTAGTTTAAAAGAGGACCATGTATTTTTAAGTGTTTATTTAGTTAAAATATTAATATAAAATTTAAATTATAAATTAAAAAAATTATAAACCTTTTAACCAAGTCAATAAGAAATTTTACATGTACAATTTGTTCCTCATTTTCCTTTTCATATTTATTCATGATCTGGAGGAGGAATACATTCTCTATTAATTCAAACTGTTCCTCAGCTTGAATGATTTATCAAGGGAAAAAATTCTATGATTGTAGAAGGAACTATTCTTGTAAAACTAGCTGGGTTTCTGGGTGTTTCATAACAGTTCTTGAGTCTCTGGTGAATGTAGATGTTTTAGTGATTTCTTTTTATCAGTGACTCTCTTTAAAATCTCATCAGCAAATCTGTATTTTCCTGAGTGACTCACCTTTAACTTTCAGATCGATTCTGGTTATTATAATGGATGAATTATTTTTGGAGTTTTATGTCTTTCTTAGTTTGCTTTCATAGTTCAGTTTTGACCCTGGAAGCAAGTGTGAGAACTTTGGCAAGTGTAGCATGTACTTCTCTTGCCAATTTGTCAAAAATTTCCAGAATATCTTCTCATATACCTTTTTATATCATTAGTAGTTAGAAGCATAATTCTGTAGTAATACTGTGACCTTTAATGTATCTTAAAAGCCCTTTTAACATAACATTCATTGTTTTAATGAAGTGTTTTAAGCATAAATTAACATGTTCTCTAGATAAAAAAATGTTTGGTCATTGTTTCAGCCATCCTGATTTATTTTCTCCATGGCATTTTGAAGGAGAAAAAAAATGATGAGATACATAATAAAAAACAAATTTCTATTTTGTTGATTGATGGAGGCTTGTCAGTTTAAGGCCTATGTCTTAGCCAACTGAAAAGGATGATCCCTCCTATGAAAGGGATGCTGCAGATGAAATGGATCAATGAATTGGAGACTAACGGTTCAATAAAGATACTGAAGTCTGAGATTGGACACCAATGTGAGGTTATAAATCTTATAGCTGCTATATTATTGCTGCAGGGGAGGAACATTGAAAGAAGTGGGGAAAACAGGATACAGTACAGGTAGAGAACAGATCATGGAATGGTCATGAAGAGTTAAGAACCAAGAGGAATGACAGAAACCCACTTCAATCTAATTTAATTCACTTCAAGCCTCAGCTGACCTGAAATGACTATTGAGACAATGTATTTCACAGGGTGAACATCTGGAGAATACTCTGTTGGATATCACTTGTGAAACTAATGTTTATAATATGATAACATTATATATTACCACTTTTGCAGTTTTTGTTTTTGTTTTTTTAATTAGGCTCCATGTTGGGCACAGAACCCAATGCATGGCTTGAACTCATGACCTGAGCTGAAATCAAGAATTGGCTGCTTAACTGACTGAGCCACCCAGGTGCCCCCACTTTTACAGTTTTATATCTATTACCTATCTCTGTCAGTATGTCTGTCTAGTGGGAAAGAAGGTATTAGGGGGAAAGTTTTATTCACCAGAGATCTCGTTCTTCTCCTAATGCTTTGCATTCCTCAGAAGTCCTGTGGAAACATTATTTAAGCATATCCTGACATGTGACATCTCTAAAGGAGGAATTTACTTTTGTAATTTAAAGTATGCACGTATATGAATATATGTGATTGACGGTATGAAATTTCCCATATTCAACCAGTTTTAACCTACAGCAATTTCATATTACCAAACTAGTATTAAATTCACATATGAAAATGTTTAAAAACAAAAGTGTTTGGCATTTGCCAAAATGATAAATACATTTGAATATGATTTGTTGCTATTTCTAAATAAAGGGCCAATAGCTTAGCTCCTGTATTTTGCTTTAAGCTTTGGATTAAATTGGAGGGCTACACAACCTCAAACAAATAGTCTCTCCCCCAAATACAGAAGTTTCACAAACCACTTCCAAACCCCCTTGGAGTTTCTTTGTGGGTCTTCCCAACTTGATTTCTAAAGAACTGCTCATGTTCTCTTTCTTTTCCTTGCTAAGAGTCAGATTTAAAAAAGAGGCAAAGATTCCAATTCCTCCCTGCCATTTTCCCATTTCTTTTTCTTTTTTTAAGATTTTATTTACTTATTCATGAGAGACACAGAGAGAGAGAGGAGGCAGAGAGAGAAGCAGGCTCCATGCAGGGAGCCTGATGTGGGACTCGATCCCAGGACTCCAGGACCACACCCTGGGCCAAAGTCAGGCACTAAACTGCTGAGCCATCCAGGGATCCCCCCATTTTTCTGTTTCATTGTATTTTGGATAGATAGACCTATGAAGGAAACTAAATATCTTAACATTTTCCATAGTAATTGTTGATTTTTAAATTTATTTTAATTTTTTCTTTATTCTGTCAATGTTAACTTCATATGTTTTGAAATTTTTTTTTAAAGATTTTATTTATTTATTTGAGAGAGAAAGCACAAGCAGGAGGAGCTACAGAGAGAGTGGGAGAAGCTGGCTCCCTCCCTGCTAAGCAGGAAGCCTGACTTAGGGCTCATCCCAAGACCTTGGGTTCATGATCTGAGTGGAAGGCAGATACTTAACTGACTGAGCCATCCAGGCCCCCCTGAAATTATGTTATTAAGTACACATGTTTAGTATTTCTATACTTCACTGTTGAATTAACCCTAAATCATTATTATTTTTTCATTTTTGGTGATACTATTAACCTTAAAGTCTACTTAACCTAATGCTAATATAGGCATACCAGCTTTCTTATGCAGTGTTTACAAAGCACATCCTTTTCTTTCCTTTTACTTTCACCCAACTTGATCCTTTTTTATAAAGTAAGTAGAATATAGTTAAGTTTGTTTTTAAAAATCTAGTCGAATAATCACTGTCTTTTAATTGGAGTATTTGGTCTATTTACATTTAAGTTAGTAGTGTGGTTCATTTTACATTTTCCATCTTACTCTTTGTTTTTTTGTTTGAAGCATCAGTCCTTTTTCTTTTTGTCTTGCTTTCTGATCTTCAGAGAGTTTAAACAGATCGTGTTTATGTACTAGAAAGATCACATAGCAGTTTTGGAGGGAGCTGATATTTGGATAAAGGGACAAGTTAGCAGGCTATGAGTAGCGAAATGATAGTGGCCCAAGTAAAGGCATTGATTATAGGAATGAGAGGTGGGACCACATTTGAGAGATTTTATAGGGAGATTCTATAAGACTTGGGTGTTAACTGGAGATGGGAACTGAAAGAGAAGTCTCTAATAATTTGTTTTCTTCTATCCTTCCCTTCCTTTCTTCATGTCTCGTGTTGTCAATAAGTTGGGCTTTTGTACTTTTTAGCTGGATCTTATCCAGTTGTGTGGAAACTCCACCCAGCAGTTGATATCTACCCTACTCCTATGACCAAACTGTAGGAAGGCAGTGACACCTTTTTTCTCATATATCCATCATAATAAAGGACTGTTTCTGAGCTGTCTCACTGCTTCTCTCCTTAAGCATAGATGGCAATGCTGACAATGTCTTTGACAGTCAAACTGACTTTCTTAAGGAGCTTTCCAAGGTATCAAAGTATTTCATCAGAGGTAATTAAATGCAGCAACTCCAAATTGCCTCAAGCAGGAGACATTGGAATGCAATATACAGGTTTGTGTGTTCCCAGTGTAAGTATCCTAAGAGGAGAAAAGGAAAACCTAATCTGTCAGCAGTAGCCATCAGTTCTAGGTCCCAGAGACCCACATTAATCCAGTGGCTGCCTTTGGCCCAGACATCTGATTTTGTAAGAAGCCTTGGGGGAATTTTAAATATATTTGCTCTCATGATAATGTTAGCAAATGGTTAAGTAAGGCTGGAACCAGAAAAATTCTTTTTCAATGTATTCGGAGATTTTATTTTAAAGTCTCTTAGTTTCTTAGAGCTCAGTATTTATTTAGGCTTATAATTTCTAATTTTTATTTAAAGGGATATCTCTGGAGTTTTGCCCTATGAAGATACTTGGATTATTTTGGAACGTGGACTAAATGTTGCTGCCAAGAGGCTACTGTTTTGGTTTATATCCATATGATTCCAAAGGAATTGAAAGTCTCTGAGAAAAATAAGTGGTAGAATGAGCTCAGCTTCACACATGGGAATATCATAGACAAAATTTTTGGTCCCAAGGAACAGAAATTTGCTACTAAATTCGCCCAAGTGAAATAGCAGTTTATTTAGAAGGGTAAAGGAAACTCTTACATCAAAGAGTGGGACCCATATCTGGTTGGGACTCACTAGCCTGGAGCTGCATTGTATTCATGGAGACTATAGAGTCCAGTTGCTGCAGGTCATGAGATTTCATCCTGGTGTTTGGTTCTTAATATGACTTTGCATCCCCTCTCTATTTGTGTCCTTTTTGTTTCTCAGGCCTAGTGAAATCACATATGAGGTTGAAAGTATGCGAGGAAAAAGCTGTGGCCAGTGACTGGGGAGGATTAAACACAGAGAGTCAAGGAAAGAGCTTGAGATTGGTTCTGAGGCATATTGGTTTTGAGTAAAAGAGTTTTATAATAATGCTGACATCTACCTAAATGAGGCATAATGCTTAAAATTCTACCCATTTTTCTCTTATTTAGCTTAATCCTGAAACACTGTATTTAAAGTTGAAAGGTCTATACCTGTTTTAAAGATGAAGAAATTGGAACTCAGAAAAGGCCAATGATTGACCCAAAGTCACATTACATAAATGGTGGATCCAGGATTCCAATTCATGTGTCTTTGACTCTAAAAACTAAATTTCCTAACCCCTATCACTCCAATGCAATATAGTGAACTCATCTTAATTAAAATGTATTGTTTAAATTTTAAAGAGGGAATTTTTCCTATTTACCCAAAGAGAGGAAGGAAGAGTAATATAGGAGTCTCCAATTAGTCTTTTGGAATCTGACCTGACAGTATTGGAATAATCAGGATAACAGGATAAGTTGTATTAGCTGCTGTAACAGACAACTCTAGAACCTTAGAGGCATTATGTTTCTTTCTTTCTTTCTTTCTTTCTTTCTTTCTTTCTTTCTTTCTTTCTTTCTTTCTTAAAGATTTATTTTTATTTATTTATGATAGACATAGAGAGAGAGAGGCAGAGACACAGGCAGAGGAAGAAGCAGGCTCCATGCCGGGAGCCCAACGCGGGACTCGATCCCGGGACTCCAGGATGCCACCCAGGGATCGCTCTTTTTTTCCCTTTCTTTCTTTCTTTCTTTCTTTCTTTCTTTCTTTCTTTCTCTCTCTCTCTCTCTTTCTTTCTTCTTTCTTTCTTTCTTTCTTTCTTTCTTTCTTTCTTCTTTCTTTCTTTCTTTCTTTCTCTTTCTTTCTTCTTTCTTTCTTTCTTTCTTTCTTTCTCTTTCTTTCTTTTCTTTCTTTCTTTCTTTCTTTCTTTCTTTCTTTCTTTCTTTTCTTTCTTTCTTTCTTTTCTTTCTTTCTTCTTTTCTTTCACTCTGTGGGCCCAAAGCAGATATTTAGTCATAGTTGTGACTGTCTAAGGTAGCTGTCTTGCAATAGGTGACTCAAGAATCCAGGATTCTTTCATCTTGTACTTTTACCATTTTCAGCCCATTTTGTCCAAAGTCACTAGAGAAAGGAGAAAAGTGAGTGGTCTTAACAGCTTTGTCCTAGAAATGTCATGTTGCTTTTATTCAGTCTGTTGATAAGGACTAAGCACATGGCCCCACCTAGAAAAGATATGGTGAATGTCTGATCAGTTTCTGCCACATGGTGTGTAACTTCGAAGTATATTTTTATTTTTATTTAATTTATTTTATTTTATTTTATTTTATTTTATTTTTTTGCAGTCTAACAAGAAATATATTTGTTTATGAGAACCATGATTTGGGACTTTAGAAAGTTCTCCAGAGATGTGGTAGGAAAACTGTGGTAAGAGGGCGAGACTCAGCAACCCCCAGGCATGTCAAAAGATGTGTACAAACTCTCTCGGGTGAACTCTGCTCTGGCTTCAATCCAAAAGGGTTTGCACACAGGGCCCGACAGCTTTAGTGGCTGGAAGGCCCCAGCTCAAGAGAATTTATTTGGAACCTTTCTTCTTTTTCTTCTTCTTCACAGGTGTGTCATGTAATGTAGCGTCCATAGCTACTTCAACTTGGTTTTGTAGCTTTTTCTTTTCTCTCCTTTTCTTGGACTTTAGGGTAATGTCCTGGACATGAGGTGGCCACACACAATCTTCTCCATTTTCGACAGAAACACCAGAATTCTTGTCCCAACAAGGGTCTCCAAGCTGCCACTCAACTTGGTGTCTCTTCTTCTTGGCCTTAGGTACTGTGTAAGTCTCCACTTTTCTATCTTTTGCCTCTTTCTTTCTTTTCTTTCCATTTTTTCTTTCCATTTGGGTCTCTGCAAAGTCAGGCCCTGCTGCTATGACCTGTGGCTTGTTCTTTAGCTCTGCCATCCTCTTGGCAAAGTACTCCTGGATGGTGAAGGCGCTGGTCATTGTAGTGGAGGATGAGTTCCCATCTGGAGTGGCAGGGCTGGAATCATCCTCAGGAGTCTTCTTACTTTGTCTTTTTCCAAAAATGCAGTCAAGATCTGTTTTGCTCCGACATGATAGATCCTTCCCTTTTGTGAATTTCGTATAATGAACATGGTTTTGGGAGATTTTGGACTTTTCTTCGAGGCTGAAAGTTTTCTTCTCTTTGTTGTCTGAGGAATCTGTTGTTTCCTGCCCATGGCAAGTGTTCAGGTCAGCCAAAAGCTGGTTAAAATCATCCTGATGAACAATCCAGTTATCTTCATTATTGATTGTAGCTCCAAGTCCCAGGTGGTTATTTTTAACTTGAACTTTAATATGATCTGTTGCTCCTTGCTCCTGAGCCCCTAAACCCTTTCCTTTAGACCACCCCATTTTTTCTAGCATCCTCTGACCAAACTTGGAATCATCACTGCTCCACGCAGTGTTTCTTGGATCCACAGCCCACTTCTGCTTCCTCCGACGCTCAGCCAGCATCGACATGTCGACAGCCTGGAACACCATGAGCCTCCAGACCTGAGCGGTGGCGGCTACCGAGCAGCCGGCTCGCGGGGAAGCGAGAAGCGTGGGGCCGGCAGACCAGGTCAGAAGTATATTTTTAAACTTCGAAATGTATGATTGTTTTTTAATCATATTTGTGTTACTAATTCTAATGTAATTGGATTGTATGAATAGAATGTAATCTGTAAAAGTAACAATCCTTTGAAATTTATCAGTACTACTTTATAATTGTATATTCGTTTCTCATAAATATTCCACTTATGCTTCGACAGTAGGTATATTTCACCATTTGGGGCACTGGTGTTCTAAGTATGTCCATTAGTTTAATCTTACTAATTGTTGATAAAATTATCTGAATTCTTATTTATTTATTTGCATGTTTAAGAGAATTAGATGAAAATCTCCAACCATAGTAGAATATTTGTTTCTCTTTGTAGTTCTGCTATCTTTTTATATATATTTTCCTGACATCCTGTGAAATATTTCACAGTTGTATTACATTGTAGTGTGTATGTATAATGGAATATTGTTCAGCCTTAAAACAGAAAGAAATCCTGCCATGTATACTAGCAGAGATGTTTTGGGCTGGCGAGACTGGGGACCTCAAAACGGCCGACCCCAGGCCAGCAACCTCCCAATAAGGCTGCCTTGCTGCCCTACCCTAACTTAGCACACAAAGACCTGTAACCCTTGCCCTAACTGGAATGCAGCCCTACCCCCTATCTTCCCACCAAGACCACCTTGCCTCCCTACCCTAACTTAGCTTACAAAGACCTGTAACTCCTGCCCTAATCGGAATGCCACCCTGCCCCCATCTTCCCACCAAAAAACTCTTTATAGACCGCTCCCTGCGGTTTGCCTGGGCCCAACTTCTCTGACTCAAGCCCCTCCAAGTCACGGAACCTCGCCCAGGAGCACTCCCCATTAAAGCACTCTCGAACCTACTGCCTGGCTCTGCTGTTTTTTAATTTCTCCGCTGTTCAAGATGGACCAGGAGATCATTATGCTATGTGGAATACCAGTTACCGAAGGACAATACTAAATGACTCCACTTAATGTGAGATATCTAAAATAACTTAATTCATCCAAGTAGAAAGTGGGATAATGGTTACCAGGGGCTAGGGGGAAGGGAAATGAAGAGTTGTTATTCAATGGGAATAAAATTTTAGTTGTGTAAGATGAGTAAGTTCTAGAGATCTGCTTTACAACATTGTGCCTATAGTTAACAATACCATGTTGTGTGCTTAAAGTAGTTAGATCTCCTGTGAATAGTCCTTAACACAAAGAAAGAAGGAGAAAGAAAGAAGAAAGAAAGAAAGAAAGAAAGAAAGAAAGAAAGAAAGAAAGAAAGGAAGGAAGAAAGAAAGAAAGAAAGAAAGAAAGAAAGAAAGAAAGAAAGGAGAGAGAAAGAGATAAGGAAATGCTAAACAAGTGTGTCAGAAGTGAGTGAGCAAAATTAAATGATTAGGACATATATATTAAATTTGGATATGGATACAGTCTAAAATGATAAATAAATAAAATGATTTGAAAATACTGGAAATCAGTTTGTCTTACATTTTAGTCCTGTGGTAAGTGGGCCAGTTGGAAAAGTCACTAAATAGTATGGCCACTAAATAGTTATTAAATAGAAACTAAATAGTCACTAAATCAAGACCTAGGTTTCTTTTCATTTGTTTGTCCATTACCCCTATGGTGTTATCTATCTGTAGGGACAAAACAGGCATAGTAGGCATGTCCATGCTCAGTTTCTTCAAAGGGGAATAGAAAGAAAATTGTTACTTCTTAACTTATACCAAAATACTGTTATTATTGTGTCAAGTAGTTAACACTTGGTTAGAATTTATCCATGTATTTGTTTTTTTTGTATATTATTTCCATGTTCTCTATGCTCTTCATTCTTTCTTTCATCTCAGACTTTCAGTCTCTAATATCTTTAATTCTGTCTACAAATATCATTCAGAATGTTTTTACAGTGTCATATTAATTTCAGGTATACAGTGTAATGATTCAACAGTTCCATACATTCCTCAGTACTCATCAAGATAAGTATACTCGGTGTACTCTTAATTTTTTTTTAATGTTTTTGTTTTTCTGAAAAAGTCTTTATTTTAATCTCATACTTAGGAGACATTCAATTTCTCAGTCCTATATATGTCCAGACTGAGTAAGATTTCTTGTGTCAAAATAAGCCACTGTTTCCACTCTTGGTGCTATAAAATTCTAGGTGATAGCCATTTTCTCTCAATGCCTTGAATATATTTTCCCATTTCTCCTCTGGCTTCAATGTTGCTGTTGAGAAATCAATCTAATTGTCATTTCTTTGAAGATAATCTTTCTTATTCCTGATAACTTAAAAATTCTTTTTTTTGGTTTTGCTTTTGTTGATAGTAGTAGTCTTCACATTCAGTAAGACAGGTTAAGGTGTGGATTTATTTTTATTTACCTTGGTTGAGTTTTATTGGATTTTCAAAATCTGTAGATTGATGTTCTATAGTCAGTTCCAGAGTATTCTCAGCATTTAACTGTTGCCTCAACCCTGCTTTTACTTCCCTCTCCATCTAGAAATGCAAAAGTGCCAATTATGTTAGAAATTATAATTTTTATTACTCTCAAATATTTTTCACATTTCCTATTTCTTTGTTTCTCTTATTGTATTCTGGATAATCTTTTCAGAAATATTTTCCAATTATATAATTCTCTCTCCAGTTGCATCTTATCTTCTATTAAATTTATCCAGTGTTTTTAATTTCTATTGTTAAAGTTTTCACTTTGAGAAATTCCTTTTGTTTTTTTTTAAATGGTAATTTAAAAGTTTCTTATTCTTATTTTAATTACCTTTTTAAATGTATTTAGATATATTGAACATGTTTACAATAAACTCTTATACCATTTGGCTTGTACAGGCACTTTTTCTGTAGTCCTTTGGCAAGTGATCTCATTCCCTCTGGAGTTTCAGTTTAAGAAGGGGCTAGAAGTTAATGTCTCCCATCAAATCACTCACCTTGGATATACCCTTAGATATGTCTTCTATTTGCAGTAACTGAAGGCCTTGAAAACCAAGGACAAAATTACCAGTTTACTCTCAGGGTAGAAGCTAGCTTCAGTGATAGGCTTATATTTGTGGATTCTTCTTCACTTAGTTTTTTACTCTGAGTATTTCTTTCTTTCCTTCTTTCCAGATCATTAGTAGATTAAAACATGTTACAAAAAAAATTCTTCTTTCATTTTTTCAGCTTTTTTCAGTAAGAAGATTGTTACTGGATAAATTGTGTCTCTTGAAATTTATATCTCTCTTTAAATTTGTAAATCCTAACCCTCAGTGCCCTAGTATGTGACAGTTATCTGGTGATAAGGCCTTTAAAGAGGTAATTAGTGAAGTCCTATGTGTGGCCCCTAATCCAGTATGATTGATGTCTTTATGAGAGGATGAGGTCAGGACATGGACACACAGAGGGAATACCATGTGAAGACACCATGATCAGAAGAAAGTGACCATCCATAAGCCAAGAGGGGCCTTCAGAAGAAACTAATTTTATTGACACCTTGATTTTAGACTTTTGCCTCCAGAGCCGTGAAGAGCTTAAACAATTTTTTGTTCATCAAGCCACCCAAGGCGTACTTTGTTGTAGTAGCCATAGAAAACTAAGACCAAAAAAAAAAAAAAAAAAAAAAAACTAAGACCAGGATTACTCCATGTATCTGAAATGATTATCTTTTTTTTTTTTTTCTTTTTTTTTTGCCTTTCTTTAAAATAGTCTCTAAAATGAAATTTTACCATTGCGGCACATCCCTGGAACCAAAAGAATCCAGAATATTCTTTTCTTGTAACATTTTAAAAGATCATTTAAGTTAAATTATAAGGCCATAAGTATTGTATTTATCTTATCTTTCTTTCTCAAGATTTGAGTATCCCTTCTATGTAACCTGGTCAGATTGTGGATGGAATGGGTAACTCTTTCCACAGCAATAATATCATAATTTCTTCTCTTTCCTGTTCACTGATGTTCAGACAGTTTATTAAAGAGCCAAACCTGTTTGACCATTATTTGTGTGCATTTCTCTGTCATCTGCAAAAATTTGGGTGAAGGAATAATATTAATTGGAAGGAGTATGATGGTTCTAAGCACATTTTCTCCCCAGGTTTTGGCTAGTTACCACTTGGACTTAAATAGGAGGCTAAGTAAATATACACAAAATTTCATCTATGTAATTTGAAATCTTAAGCATGGGGCCAGTACCTACCCTGTAGCATCATGAAAGTCATATAATAAATTTTTGGGCAAGGATCTCTCTCTCTCTCATTTTTTCTTATTGTATGACAAGCTAGAGGAAGACTTAACCTGCTTGCTTATCTGTATCTTATAATGTGCATCTTCATATATATTGTATTTCATTGTTCAAGGAGCACATTTTCTATCCTGGCCTTTGTGTGTGTATATAGATGAGGTTTCTGAATCTCTTGGCAGTCTTGATCTTTCTTGATGCTGGGGAATTTTGCCTGGGGTATGCTTTTAAGCTGAATGGTATTTGCTAGAAATCATTTTCTCACTTAATTACTGAAATGGCCCTTCAAATGTAATTTGATATTAAATTCCTATACTATATTGTACGTTTCACTTTTTAAGAACACCAACACAATGGACAAGTGTTTTCCATCAAATATGTTTGATGACTGATATTTTGGTTTGCCAGGATAATGAAATGAGATTAGTGCTGCCAGATTTTCTTCCCCCCGCCCCTTCATTTTTGTTTAAAGAAATGACTGGTTAAATTACTAGGATTGGAGAAATGCAGCTGCTTTCTTTATGTACTGCATAATTTTGCTCTCTTGATTTCCTGGTACACTTGGCAAAGTTTCTAAGTCAATGTTTAAATAGGAAAATGTCCTGACCAACTGAAAAACCCCTGTGGTTCCTAAATACGTTTATGAAGCAACAGTTGATAATTTCCCAAATAAGACAGTATTACAGTTGCTTGAAATGTGTAACTTACTCTTCTCTAGGGATCAGGGGCATCTTAAATTTTGAATTGTTTTATTGGTTAGGGCTAATTGCTGGTGCTACCTTTTAGAATTTAAAGTCTAAATAATATCAACTTAAGTTAGAGAAATGTCAATTTTCAAGAAAAGCAGTTTTTCAAGAAGGCTTTATAGCATTTGGTTAGGAAGAAGCAGGATATAGGGTGGACGGAGCTTCTCAGAGGAATTGAAGCTGATGATCTTTGACAGGGTGGGTATACCAGGCTAACATTGTGAACTTTGTTTATTTCTGCCTCCTTAAGATCCACAATAATAACCTTTCAACCAATATACTGGCTAAGACATGTCCATTTTGACAGCCAAATCAATTGGCTGTGCTGATAGAGTTTCTTTTCAGATGGAAGTTAGCCAATTCTTCTTGTTAACTGTTGAAGCAGACAATCCTAACTAGCTTTAAAAGGAAGTTGTAACTATAAACTACTTGTTTTTCTCTACTCCTGCAGGAGGGGGGCTGATTCTACTTTCAACTTTGTCAACTAATTATGCTCCTTACCATGTTTGGCAATTGGATATTTGGGTTGTTCCTTCTCCTGGCCCTTTCTGCTGTCACTGTCCTGATTAACTTATGTCAAGGGGGAAATATGATCAGGTAATCTTGGCTGTAGCTCTGTGACTCATCTGCTGGTTGGACAGAATCAGAAACAAGTGAAAATGTCTATTACTCTACTAGCGGTCTTTGCCAGGCTGCCTGAAGAGTGCTAGAAGGCTGTAAATAACCCTTGGCTCATACTTGAGTCCTTCTTTTAGGTCAGACTCTTGGCTGATGTGCAAGCCTTGCTGTCAACATAGAATCATGAGCCTACCTCTAAACCCCTTGATACAAGAGGAGTTCTGCTTGATGGTCTCAAGTTTCACTGAAGGTGACATGACCGCCTGTTTAGGCCACAGGATGTTCTGCACTGATGAGAGTCTAGGCTTGTTATGTGTGTCAGCTGTGGGCTTAGATAGAGCTTAGCAATTAAATTCCAGGAGAGGATTCACTGTGGAAACTATGTTGAGTATGAATACTCTCGAAAGCCCCTTAAGTCAGGGTTTTATTATATGACACTCCGTCTGTGTGAAGGAGTTCATGTTAGAGAAGGAAGAACAAGAAGAGATGTACAGTGAAATGTGGTATGTATGTGTTTTTAAAAGAAAAAAAAAAGTTCTGGTGTAGTCCTGATTCCCAACTATTTTTGGAGGCTTTCAGGCTTTGTGGATGAGGGTAGATATCAGACCGCAGACATTGTATCTTTCTTTTTTACAACACAATTGAATAAGCACTGAATAATTGGGTGGCTTGTGGTAAGCTGTAATTATAGACTATGGTTCCATTTGCAAGAGGAAAATATTTGGACCTGATTAGATGCCTGAAGCATCCAATATGTTGCTAAAATATAGAAGTGACTTCAAAAAATGACTATTAAAACTTTAATCCAGGTCACAATAGAGACTAAAAATCAACAGCTAACTTTTAAAAATTTTTGCATGTATTTACACGTTTAATGCAATCCCTATCAAAATACCGTGGACTTTCTTCAGAGAGTTAGAACAAATTATTTTAAGATTTGTGTGGAATCAGAAAAGACCCCGAATAGCCAGGGGAATTTTAAAAAAGAAAAATATAGCTGGGGGCATCACAATGCCAGATTTCAGGTTGTACTACAAAGCTGTGGTCATCAAGACAGTGTAGTACTGGCACAAAAACAGACACGCAGATCAATGGAACAGAATAGAGAATCCAGAAGTGGACCCTGAACTTTATGGTCAACTAACATTCGATAAAGGAGGAAAGACTATCCACTGGAAGAAAGTCTCTTCAATAAATGGTGCTGGGAAAATTGGACATCCACATGTAGAAGAATGAAACGAGACCACTCTCTTTCACCATACACAAAGATAAACTCAAAATGATGAAAGATCTAAATGTGAGACAAGAGTCCATCAAAATCCTAGAGGAGAACACAGGCAACACCCTTTTTGAACTCGGCCACAGTAACTTCTTGCAAGATACATCCACGAAGGCAAAAGAAACAAAAGCAAAAATGAACTATTGGGACTTCATCAAGATAAGAAGCTTTTGCAAAGCAAAGGATACAGTCAACAAAACTAAAAGACAACCTACAGAATGGGAGAAGATATTTGCAAATGACGTATCAGATAAAGGGCTAGTTTCCAAGATCTATAAAGAACTTATTAAACTCAACAGCAAAGAAACAAACAATCCAATCATGAAATGGGCAAAAGACATGAACAGAAACCTCACAGAGGAAGACATGGACATGGCCAACATGCACATGAGAAAATGCTCTGCATCACTTGCCATCAGGGAAATACAAATCAAAACCACAATGAGATACCACCTCACACCAGTGAAAATGGGGAAAATTAACAAGGCAGGAAACCACAAATGTTGGAGAGGATGTGGAGAAAGGGAACCCTCACACTGTTGGTGGGAATGTGAACTGGTGCAGCCACTCTGGAAAACTGTGTGGAGGTTCCTCAAAGAGTTAAGAATAGACCTGCCCTACGACCCAGCAATTACACTACTGGGGATTTACCACAAAGATACAGATGCAATGAAACGCTGGGACACCTGCACCCCGATGTTTCTAGCAGCAATGTCCACAATAGCCAAACTGTGGAAGGAGCCTTGGTGTCCATCAAAAGATGAATGGATAAAGAAGATGTGGTTTATGTATACAATGGAATATTACTCAGCCATTAGAAATGACAAATACCCACCATTTGCTTCAATGTGGATGGAACTGGAGGGTATTATGCTGAGTGAAATAAGTCAATCAGAGAAGGACAAACATTATATGGTCTCATTCATTTGGGGAATATAAATAATAGTGAAATGGAATATAAGGGAAAGGAGAAGAAATGGGTAGGAAATATCAGAAAGGGAGACAGAACATAAAGACTCCTAACTCTGGGAAACGGACTAGGGGTGGTGGAAGGGGAGGAGGGCGGGGGGTGGGGGTGAATGGGTGATAGGCACTGAGGGGGGCACTTGACGGGATGAGCACTGGGTGTTATTCTGTATGTTGGCAAATTGAACACCAATAAAAAATAAATTTATTATTAAAAAATAAAAAAAAATTTTTTTGCATGTTCTTGCATCCTCATTATTTACCTGCTCAATTAAAGGTCACTATTTGGAATACGAGAACTAAATGTTGGGGGAAGATATAGGCTTGTGTTATTGCCATATGATGATATTTAAATTTCATGTTCTCATCAGGTGCTATGTAAAGGGATACTTGTGCATTTATGAAACCTGTCAGTCATGACTATTACATGCTTGTCCAACCTTCTTCCCTACGCAGCTCCATCTCCTCTCACTCTGCTGTCCAAGTCCTCTGTCCCAGTTCTAACCTCTCATTCTTCAGCCCCCTCCCCCATCAGGTGTGGGAATCCCTGCTTCTAGTTACAGGAATTCCTTCCTGTCAGTAGGTTGGAACTAGAAGTCCCGACCAGGACCACTGCACTGCACAATTGCAGGAGGCAGCCCTCATATAGAATACAGTGTGAATAGGTTTTCCTAGAGTGTACAAAACACCTGGCCCTCCTCTCACTTCTGGTTTCCTTGGTGTCAGGGAGGTATTGAAAGAGCCTATCTGTGACCAGTGTCCCTGCTACAACTTGAGGACGTGGCCTGGCATTCCTAGATGGAACTTAGATATTCTGTTGAAGAGGTTCTACAGAATTCATTGTACTCTATGGTCTGGGGATATCCTGGAGTAAAAAGAAATTATGTGAGAATCTGTATGTATTTGTGTTTGGGCAGATGGGATCCAAGTTTCAAGCAACAAATTTAGGATGGAAATTTTGGAAAATCCCTCCTTGGTAATGTGGTTGTTTCCTGTGTTAAATGCATCTGGTTCCTCTTCTGTGCGCTTTTTTCACTTTAATTGAATTTTTATTACTACTCTTATGTATAATATTTTATAGAAATGCGTAAATGTGACATTATCATATATACTGCTGCGTTATGGTTTTGGGGAACATTTTCTTTCTTTCAATTTTCTCCTTCCTTCTCTCCCTCCCTTCCTCCCTCCCTCTCTTCCTCCCCCTTCCTCCTTCTCTCTCTCTCTCTCTCTCTGTCTCTCCCCCCCACCTTCCTCCCTTTCTCTCTCCTTTGACTTGGCTTCTATCTCCCTCTATTCTGCCCCTGCCCTAAGTAATTTACTCATATCATTCCCTGTATCCCTTGAGAGCCCAGGCCAACAGCCTTGTATGTCTTGTGTGTCTTTATGCTGTATGATTATAGAGAAATATATGCTGCACACATACTCATACATATGCTCATATAACCATATATAAATATAATAGAGTTTTTGGTTAATATTTCACTTTCTTTTAAAAAATATTGTATTATATACACTTTTATGCATTTTGCTTTGTAAGTTACCAGGTATTTCTTCTTAATGGCTATATAGTAGTTTTGTTTTATGGATAGATGAAAGCTACCCTGTGGATGGACATTCACTTTGTTTCCTGTTTTGACAGTGTTGCAACAATCTTGCTCATCTTTTCCTCATATTTCCTGATACTCAGAAATTGGTACTTTCATTCACATAGGGTGGATCCCTAGGAGTAACTTGGCTCTGTTGAAATACATAAGGAGGGATGCCTGGGTGGCTTAATGTTGAACGTCTGCCTTTGGCTCAGGTCATGATCCCTGGGGTCCCACATCAGGCTCCCTGCATGGAGCCTGCTTCTTCCTCTGCCTATGTCTCTGCCTCTCTCTCTGTGTCTGTCATGAATAAATAAAATCTTAAAAAAAATAAGTAAGGATTCTTTCTTTTTATAGAAGATTTAATTTATTTGAGAGAGAGAGAGAGAGAGCACACATGCACACAAGCAGGGGGAGGGGCAGAGGGAGAAGGAGAAGCAGACTCTGCTGAATAGGAAGCCCAATGCAGAACTCGATCCCAGGCCTCTAAGATCATAACCTAAGCTGAAGGCTAATGCTTAACTGACAGTCACTCAGATGCGCTGATGATTCTTAATTTAAATATAGATGTTGCCAGGTTGTTTTCCTCAAATTCTTTAATATTTCATTCATATTCTCAACAGCCATGTGGGGGAAGTACTTTCCCCCCATATCTCTGGCAGCAATATGTTTTATCAGACTTTTTCATTTTTGCCTGTCTAGTATCTTCTTGTTATTTTAATTTTAATTTTCCAGACTGCTAGTTTATTGTAATATATTTCTTGGTTTTGCTTTTTCTCTGAATTGCCTGTGCTTCCCATCTTGCCTATATTTCTATTGGGTTATTTTTCTTATGTTGTAAATTTGGAAGGCAATAAGTATATTATAGATATAAATGCTCTGTTTCTTCCATTGTTTGTGGTTTTTTCACATTGGTTTTTCATTTAATAGATGTTTTGCTGTTTTCTTACACACTTGAAAAACATGGAGCCAAATCGGGTTCTCTGTTTTTTATAGTTTCTTAATGTCTAATCTCAGCTAAAAGGGTTTCCTCCACCTAGATTGTATAGCCTGTAAATAGCTATATTTTTTCCTTTTTTAAAGATTTTATTTATTTATTTATTTATTTATTTATTTATTTATTTAGAGAGAATGCACACCCAAGCTGGGGAAGAGGGAGAGGGAGAAGACTCCTCACTGAGCTGAGAAATCAACATGGGCACTCAGGACTCGATCCCGGGACCCTGAGATCATGACCTGAGCCAAAAGCAGATGCTTACTTAAACTACTGAGCCACCCTGGCACCCCAGTAGCTATATTTTCTTATAAATCTGTACTTGTTTTATTTTTTTGCCCTTAAATTCTTAATAAAACTACTGTTATTCTTTAAGATTTTATTTATTCATGAGAGACACAGAAAGAGGCAGAGACACAGGCAGATGGAGAGCAGGCTCCCCACAGGGAGCCTGGTATGAGACTTGATCCCAGGACCCTGGGGTAGAGGCTCAAACACTGAGCCACCCAGGTGCTCCAATAAAACTAATATTTTAAAAACAGTCTCCTTTTTCATTGAATTAAAATATATATCTGTGCCATTAAAGTATCAAATATGTTGGCACCAATTTTGGTTCTTTACTCCATACCAATGATCTTTTGTCTATTCCTAGGCCAATACCATATAGACTCAATTACAATTGGCTTCATAGAATCCAATTGTAGAATCATGTAATATCATGTAAAGCAGGTCTTCCCTAGCCATTCTTCCATTTTAAAAACTTGCTTATTTTCTGGGATTTATTTCTTCTATGGAAATTTTAAGATAATTTTTATCCAATTCCAAAAAAACACCTTAAATTAGGTGTTTATATATGTGTGTACATGTGTATATATGTGTTGGTTGTGTGCATGCATATATTTGTATATATAATCTATAATATGTATGTATGTTGTATATTTTATATATTTAATCTATGATAATGCTCTCTGTTGATTTTTGATAGTAGTCTTTGTTACTTTTAAGTGGTGTCCTTTAATTCCCATTTTGCTTGAAATTCTTAGTAGGAATGGCATTCGAATTTTAGGAAATCAATTTTCAGCATACTTGATATGACTCTTTGCTTTTCCTCCTTTAATAATTAGTACAATTAATTATGTTGCTCTGCATTCCCTAACAATGATCTGCCCATGCATTTTTGAAATAAACCTTTTTTGGACATAGTGGATTATTCATTTTCTAAAAATCTGGATTCTCTTTGATAATATTTCATTTGGAAATAATGCATTTATATTGAGAAGAATGTTTTCTTTTTCTGTGCTATCTTTACCTTGTTTTGAAGTAAAAGTTACACAGGATTTGTAAAACAAACTGGAAGAACTTTATTTTTCTGTGACCTGGATTAGTTGAATTAACATTATTTTGTTTAAAAAACTTAACATGTAGTGAACTTAAGTTTTGGTGTAGAGTTCTATGAATTGTAGCACATGTAATTCATGTAACCACAACTACAATTAGAACATGGAACAATTTCATCACTCGAAAAACTCTCTTGCAAATCCTTCTGCTAACCCCCGCTAGCCCTTAGTAAACACTGATTGTTCTCCATCTGCTAGCCCAACTGCTAGCCCCTGGTAAACAATGATTGTTCTCTGTCACTATAAGTGGAGTGTTTTCAAGGATGTCATATAAATGGAATCAGAATATATAATCTTTTGAGACTGGCTTCTCTGAGACTGGCTTCTTTAACTCAGCATAATGCCTTTGAAATTCATCCATGTTGTTGTGTGAATCAATAGTTTGCTTGTTTATTCATTCAGCTATTGAAGGACTTTTGGGTTATTTCCAGTTGTTGGTGATTATGAATAGAGCTGCTGTAAACATTCCTATACAGGTTTTTTGTGTGAATTTAAGTTTTAATTTCTCTTGGAGAAATACCTAAGTCTGAGACAGCAGGGTTGTAAGGGAAGTGTATGTGTAACTATAAAGTTTAAACACTGAGAAACTGTCTTCTAGATGGGCTATGTCAGTTTGCATTCCCATAGCTATGTATGAGAGCTCCTGTTTTTCAGCATCCTTGCCAGGACTTGATATTCTTGGTATTTTTAATTTTAGTTATTCTCACAATATGCAGTAGAATCTCATCATAATTTTAATTTGTATTTCCCTAATGGCTAATGACTTTAATATCTTTTCATGGGCTTGTCATCCATATATCCTCTTTAGTTGTGTCTGTTCAAGTCTTTTGCCCATTTTAGAATTGGGTTGTTTTCTTCTGTTGAGTTTTTAGAGTTCTTTATATATTTTGGTTAGAAGTACTTTTTGGATGAGTGATTTGCCAACATTTTATCCCTATGACTTGTCTTTTTAGTCTCCTAACATAATATTGTTCTAAAAGCAAAAGTTTTGATTTTGACAAGGTCTGATTTATCAGCTTTTAATTTTTTGGATGTACTTTTGGTGTCGTATTCATGAACTCTTAACTCCACATCATATTTATTTTCTGTTTTGTTCTATCCTAAAAGTTTTATAGTTTTTTTTTTCATAATTTGACTCTCAGACTCCACCCCAAACTACTAGATAAGAATTTGCTTTTTATCAGGACTTTCATGTGATTTCCCTGCACATAAAACTTTTGAGAAGCCTGTGCTGTTACATTCTCCCTATTCCCCCTTTTTTTGTTTTTTAGGATTTTATTTATTTATTCATGAGACACACAGAGAGAGGCAGAGACACCAGCAGAGGAAGAAGCTGGCTCCCTGCAGGGAGCCTGATGGGATCAGGACCTGAGCCAAAAAGCAGACACCCAACTGCTGAGCCAGCCAGGTGTCCCACATTCTCCCTACTCCTAAATCCATGTGGCCCTCCTGAGTTCTCCCTCTTTTTTAAGAACATCTCTGAAGATTTTCTTAGTGATTCTGTCCTAATTTTAGTCTCAAGTATTTCCCTTACTGCTATTGTACCCTGTCTCCCACAGTATATGAAGCTGTGTATAGGAAGATATTACTCTTTTCTTTTGTCATGGTAAGTGTATCCTCACTTACTCACATCCTCAGTTCCCCTGACCCCCAACCTGCCTCCCCTCTGGTAACTATCATTTGCTCTCTATAGTTGAGTCTGTTGAGTCTGTTTCTTAATTCGTCTCTCTTTTTTTTTTCCCTTTGCTCATTTGCTTTGTTTCTTAAATTCCACGTGAGTGATATCATGTAGTACCTGAGTGACTTGTTTTGATTAGCATAATACTCTCTAGTTCTATCGATGTCATTGCAAATGGCAAGATTTCATTCTTTTATACTGATAAATAATACCCCATTGTATATACATACAACACATTTTTTAAAAAGTGGGCTCCATGCCCAACATGGGACTTGAACTCATGGCCCTGAGATCCAAAGTCACATGTCTTACTGAATGAGCAGCCAGGTACCCTGTCACATCTTTATCCATTCATTATCCTTTCATCAATCAACAGACACTTGGCTGCTTCCATAGTTTGGCTGCTGTAAATAATGCTGCAGTTAATAGGAGTGCTTATACCCCTCTAAATTAGCATTTTTATATTTTAGGGGTAAATAGCCAGTAGTGAGATTCCTAGATCATAGGATAGTTTTATTTTTAACTTTTTGAGGAACTTCCATACTGTTTTCCACAGTGGCTGCACCAATTTGCATTCCCACTAACAGTGTAAGAGGGTTCTTCTTTCTCCCCCTCCTTTCTTTCTTCCCTGACAGGTGTGAGGTAAATACCTCATTGTAGCTTTGATCTGCATTTCCCTGATAATCAATGATATTGAGTATCTTTTGATCTGTCTGTTGGCCATCTGTATGTTTTTTTTTAATGTCTGTTCATGTCTTCTGCCCATTTTTCATCGGATTATTTGGTTTTGGGGTGTTGAATTGTATCAGTTCCTTATATATTTGGGATAATAACCCTTCATTGGATCTGTCATTTGCAAATATGTCCTCCCATTCAGTAATTTGCCTTTTAGCTTTGTTGACTGTTTTGTCTGCTGTGCAGAAACTTTTTATTTCAATGTAGTCCCAATAGTTTATTTTTGCTTTTATTTTCCTTGCCTTCTGAGATATATCTAGAAAATGTTGCTATGGACAATGTCAGAGACATTATTGCCTGTACTCTCTTGAAAGATTTTTTTTTTAATTTCAGGTCTCATATTTAGATCTTTAATCCATTTTGAGTTTATTTTTGTGTATGCTGAAAGGAGTCCAGTTTCAATTTTTTTTTTGCATGTGATTATCTAGTTTTCCTAACATCTTTTGTTGAAGAGACTTTTTCCCATTGTATGTTCATTCCTCCTTTGTAGAAGTTCAATTGGCCATATAGCTGTGGATTTGTTTCTGGGTTTCTATTCTATTCCATTGATCTGTGTATCAATACCATACAGTTTTAAATACTACCACTTTGTAATATAACCTGAAATCTGGAACTGTGATACCTCCAGTTTTGGTTTTCTTTTTCAAGATTTGCTTTGGCTAGTCGAAGTCTTTTGTGGTTCCATATATATTTTAGGATTGTTTGTTCTAGTTCTGTGAAAAATGCTATTGGTATTTTGATAGGGATTGCATTAAATCTGTTGACTGCTTTGGGTAGTATAGACATTTTAACAATATTTGTTTTTCTAACTCATGAGCATGGAATGTATTTCCATTTCTTTGTGTCATCTTGAATTTATTTCATCAGTGTTTTATAGTTTTCAGAGTATAGGTCTTTCACCTCTTTAAGTTTATTCCTAGATATCTTATTATTTTTGGTGTAATTGTAAATGGGATTCTTAATTTCACTTTCTGCTGCTTCATTATTAGTGTATAGCAATGCAACAGATTTCTGTACATTGATTTTATGTTCCTGCAACTTTTCTGAATTCATGTATCTGAATGATTCAACTCTACTGAACTCATGTAGTAGATTTTGGTGGAGTCTTCAGGGTTTTCTATATTAGTAAATATAGTGAGAGTTTTACTTCTTCCTTATCAATTTGGGTGCCTTTTTTTAAACTATGTTGAATAAAAGTGGTGACACTGGACATCCTTGTCTTTATTCTGACCATTGAGGAAAAGCTCTCGGTTTTTCACCATTGAGGATGATGCTGGCTCTGGCTTTTTCATATAAGTACTATATTATGTTGAGATGTGTTACCTCTAGACCTACTTTACAGTGGGTTTTTATCATGAATGGATGTTGTACTTTGTCAAATGCCTTTTCTACACAGTTTTTAAATTTCTTTTTGACATTCATGTCCATGATTTAAAAGATCTATGAGGGATCCCTGGGTGGCGCAGCGGTTTGGCGCCTGCCTTTGGCCCAGGGCGTGATCCTGGAGACCCGGGATCGAATCCCACATCAGGCTCCCGGTGCATGGAGCCTGCTTCTCCCTCCGCCTGTGTCTCTGCCTCTCTCTCTCTCTCTCTGTGACTATCATAAATAAATAAATAAAAAATTAAAAAAAAAAGATCTATGAGTATATGTTATATAAAATATAATTAAATTTTGAATTGGGCTGAGGTTTACGTTTTTGCATATAGATGTCCAGTTGTTTCAATACCGTTTGATAAAAAGACTATCCTTTCTCAACTACATTGGTTTTGCACTGCGGTCAAAAATCAATTGACCATACTCACATGGGTCTATTGATACTCTGTTCTAGTCCGTTGATCTATGTGTCTGTCCCATTGTGAGAACACAGTGTTTTGGTTAATGTTGTTTTATAGCATGCCTTAAAATTGGGGTGGGCTTGTCCTTTTTAAAAAATGTTTGGCTTTTCTCATTCCTTTGCCTTTTTTAAAAAAATATTTTATTTATTTATTCATGAGAGAGACAGAGAGAAAGGCAGAGACCTAAGCAGAGGGAGAAGCAGGCTCCCAGTGGGGAGGCAGGACTCAAACCCAGGACCCCGGGATCACGACCTGAGTGAAAGGCAGACACTCAAACCACTGAGCCACCCGGGGGGCCCCTTCTTGCCTTTATATAAAACTTAAAATTAGCTTATCTGTAGCTACAAAAAAAAAACTGACTAAGAGTTTGAATGGAATTGTGTTAAATCTATATATCAGTTTGGGGAGAATTGACATATTTGGTGTTTTGAACCTTCCAATTTATGCATATACTATGCCCCTATGTTTAGGTCTTCTTTTATTTCTTTCATCAGAATTATGTAGTTTCATCATACAAATCCTGTGCATTTTTTAAAGATTTATGCCGATGTATTTCATCTTTTGTAGCCATTATAAATGATATTTTTAAAATGATAAGTTTCCAATTGTCCATTACTAACATATAGAAAAAATACTCTTTGTTTATTTGCTTAGTAAGGGAGTATGAGACAATCCTCAGAGGTCCAGAATTAATCTAGCCTATCCCAAGTGTGTTTTTTCTTGACAAGCTGACTTGGAATTCATGAACTCTAGATTGATCCTTTTTTTACCTTTGGGAAGAGGTCTGTCATCTGTTAAATTATGTCCTTGTTTCAATTTGTGTCTTCATTTTCTGAATCTACTGTTAGCACCTTATGTCTCCTTATCGTTTTCCTCAGAATTTTCATGATTTCATTATTTTCACCCCTTTATATTTTAAGATGTTTCTTTCATTTGATCTCTCATGGCCTAACTTTGGTCTCAGTGATGTCTGGGTTGTTTAGTAGGAATATCTATTTTCTCCCCCAATCATCTTTTTTAATGCTGTACTTGAATTGCCTTTTTTATTTATGTTGAATTTATGATTGTCTCTCCCAGCAGCTCTGTTTTCTGTGCCTGAATACTTTCTGTTTAGACTGGTCTTTGCCTGTCTTCCAGCTGGCCTCTGTTTTTTGGATTCCTGGGACAGAGGTATGATTGAGGTATGCTGAGTGTTGTGACAGGCCTCATATATGTTTAGGAAGAAGCAGTCTCTCTTGAGCATTATTGGCATTGAGGCAAGCAGATATGAGTTCACTGTTGAGGCACCTGAAGGGAAGAAGCCTCTGGGTAGTAAGATTCTTTATGTTTTGCCAGGGTGGAGGAAAGGAAAGACTGGGTCTATCCATGTGCTCGTTCTTGGCCTCTTAGGACTGAAGAAGTCAGGCTCTTTCCTGAGGGTTGATCTTGACCTTTCCTAGGAATACACATATCTCTGCAGTCCAACTGTCTCTTTAGAGTCCACCACTTTATGACATTCACCCTTGGGTCTAGTGTCAGGTGCTTAACTAGTATAAGAGGGAGACATCCTGCACCTAGTCCTCTGTTAGGAAGTCCACAAAACCCAAGTGTTTATTTGCTCCTGGTGGCTCCTACAGCTGAACAGCTATTTGATGCAGAAATATAGATTGAAGTTGGTGTGGGGGAGGAGAGAGTTAGAATCAAGCCACATCTTCCTGGAGTCACCTTCTGGGTTCCTTTTGTCTATGATAGCTGTGTAAACATCTGTGGGGCTTGGGGGTTTAATTGTGTACTAAAAAATAGACAAATAAAAACATGATTTTCATTCATGTTGCTTATTATTATCATTTAAGCAGTTTTAAATATCAGAATTGATATTTGACCTGTTAAGATATTAAAAAGCCTGAACAAAGATACTAATTGTTATCTGAAACCAAATTTAGGAGATTTTAGTTGAGAAAATTGTTATAATTAAACCAACTACCAATTATGGACTCATTTGGTTTTCCTTGTGATTTAGCTTATTTGTAAAGTTCCTAAAACAGAATATACATGTATTCTGGATGCATGAATATTAATGTAGTATTAATAGTAAAAATATCTCATTCTAGTAAAAGCCAACCATATGTGTGTAAGTGTATAAGTACTAGTGATTAAAAGGTCGCATTAGAACTTCCTTCTCCCTTAGAAAGTAAACAACCTTGCTTTGTATAGAACTAATCTGAGGACAAAAGGAGAAGAGCTCTGATTTTTTTTTTTTATCCCTTGTGACCTTTTAATGACCTTTGGATGCCAATTACAGCTAAAGAATATCTGGAGGTTAAAGTGAGAAATTCCTTGGGGGAATTTTTTGGGTATATTTCTGTGAAGTGTTCAACATCACTGAGTTCTCAGATCTTACATATTTTCATGACACAGGACACATACTCTGAATGCAGGTGTATTCTTTTAACTGCAAGTATTTATTTAACGAATTTCCTCTCAAGTCTTCTTGTGTCAGACACAGCATGACAGTAGTTAAGGATCTGTCACCATTCCCATTAAAAACCTTATTGTTTAGGCTTTGCTTCCTTGACTGTTTCAAATTACATCTAGCTGAAACTTGCCAGAGAAGTTGTCAGCTTAGATATGACTTTGATTTTGAAAACTGTTGAAAATAGGAAAGCCATTTATAGTGACAGAAAAAAAGAGAATTTGGCTGGCATCAAATGTCTTTCCTAGCTGAAATACACTTGTTCATGAAGTTTTCTAAACAATTGCAGTATGGATTAGTACATTTTGACACTTTAAAAATAAGCATGCTTTAAAATAGGATAGATAATTAACTGGAAAAATATATGTCTGCATATATATTAGAAATGTTTCCTGGCTTCATTTTACCACGAGTGTCCAATATGTCACTATGATAAGACTCAAATGGCGAGATTCTATTTATACAGAATATGAATCAGGAGCATCTCCAGAAACATCTCACACAAAAAGAACATTTGCATAAGAATATGCATTTTCCTCTCCTTGGTATATTCAAGGAATTAGTTTTTGTGTATAATGCTTAGATTCAGAATTCAGTGAAATTTAATAAATAGGTTAATTAGTAATTAGACCTCACAAGACAAGATTTTCCTGAATTGCAAAAATTGTTCAGAGAGACAAAGAGGTGGGAGAAGTGGAAGAGAAATTAAGAGGCATAGAGGAAAGAATGATAAGCTCCCACATTGATCTAATGAGTTCTAGAAGAGAAAGAGAATAGGAAAGGGTTAATATTTGAAGAGATTATCACTGAACATTTTTTGAGAATTGAAAGACAAGGTTTTTCAAATATAGCAAGCAACATTAAGTTGCAAGCAGGATTTGACAAACAAGTCTATACCTAGAAAATCTTAAAATGACCTAAAAAAAGAACTCAGATTGTTATTCTTTTCCAGATAATTTTACTGATGACAGACTTCTCATGGCAAAAAGTAGACTGCCAGAGATTAATTAAATAATTTTTTCAAGGTCCTGTGGAAGCACGAGCTGGGATTCTATTCTCGGCCAAAATGTTGGTCAAGAAAGAGCGTAAAATATAGGCAAACATAGATATGCAATGACTGAGAGTTTATTATTTATTGAGTGTATTATTCATTTATTATTCTCTCTGCTGAAAGAACTGCTGATATATTTTACTTCACTAAGAAGCAGATTGAATCAAAAGAAAAAGTGGGAGGCAAATAAAGGGAGAAAACATGCTGGTAAATGCAAAGGAGGACTGACTCTGCCCCTGGAACCCTTCAACAACAAAATGAAGGAGGGGGCTGTTTGAGTCAGAGCCATGCAAAGGTTCTCTTCTGTTTGGACAAATCAAGATTTTGATTAAAAACAGGATTTGCTAAAAACACAAGTTAAGGGCAGTCCCAGTGGCTCAGCGGTTTAGCGCTGCCTTCAGTCCAGGACATGACCCTGGACACCCAGGTTGGAGTCCCACGTCAGGCTCCCTGCATGGAGCCTGCTTCTCCCTCTGCCTGTGTCTCTGCCTCTCTTTCTCTGTCTCTCATGAATAAATAAATAAAATCTTTAAAAAAATAAAAAATAAATAGAAACACAAGTTAAAAATGTAAGGGCAATCACAGAAAGAAAATAGAACTAGGAAGTGGAGCCAAACCAACCTCTGAACTATGTGATCATCTCTAGTTTAAGGATATACTTTTTCATTGTGACCTCCATATGGAGGCTGGTGTGACTCTAGTTCCCTCATTAAAACAAGCTCACCTGATTGGTTCTTTACTTCCATGCAAAAGGAGCTTCAGGAAAAGTTAAGAATGTAGACACTCTTGTCAATTTTCTGTAGACACATGCTGAGGGTTAGGAAGATATTTTTTTAAACTCCATTTGACTGAAGGGATGTGTGGTTGCTTTGGAGAAGAGAAAGGAAGTGCTCAAAAAAATGAAGTGTCTCTAAAATGACAGCAATGAGGATAGTTACTATTTATTATCTACATGCCAAACACATTACATTAGCTTATTTAACTCAAAAAACGACCATGCACTTTAGTTATTATCAACCCCATTTTGAAGATGGGATGATGTAACAGCTTGTAAATGGCAACCCTGAATTTGAGCCCAGGTACCTCTTCCCTGATTCTACTTCTTCATTCTCTCTATTCATTATGCTGTATCTTCTATAATTTTCTCACATGTAAGTATCTTGTCCTAATGCTGGCTGTATCTTGATCTTTGGACACTGAGGGAGAAATCAGTGTTATATAGTAGGACACAGTTTTATATTCTTGGATAGTGTTTTGTTTTTCTTTTGTGTGTGTTTCATTTTCAGTCTCTGATGCACCTATTGTGTGACAGGTAGAATGAAAAGAATGTAAAATAAGGCTTGTCCAGCATGGGCTAAATCTTAATTCTGTTAGGAATATTAGTGGATTTAAAAAAAATCATTTTATATTGCTGTTTGATAAATGTATGCATTATTTTATTTTTTTTGTTGTTGGCGGATGGTGGTGCTGGTTAGTGATTTCTCGAGGAAGGCAGATAGAACTAAAGTGATTTTAAATCACTTTAAAACACACTTTAAAAACATACAAAAATCATGATATGGTAAACCAAATTTTAAATAGGCTCATTAAAGTCTAAAGGAAATTTCCCTCTGTTCAAGAGGGTAATGTTAAGTGGCATCTGCCTATCTATGAGTGCTAAAGGTTTGGAGATGCTTTTTGCTTGTGTGTTTTGCCTCTGAGCTCTAACCAACATAGAGATGGATGAAATTGTTTGGCTATCTTCATGTTCCTCAAGCTGCTCTTGAGAAAACCATACAAAACTGGGAGAAAACTTTGTCCATGTGAATCTGTTGCTACCTAAGAGAGGCCTTTGGGCTTCCTAGAAGCATCAGCTATATTCTGATGCCAGAACACATGTGAATTGTACAATCTCTTCCTCAGAATTTGGCTTCCCATGTAGATTTCACCACAGGGAAGAATATACTGAGCAACATTCCGGCTGTTATATTAGTCTCTTATGAATTTGAATTATGTTCTGCTTTTGAGAAATGAATTTCTGCTTGGGATAATCACAGATTCCAATTTCTATGAGCCTTTAAAACTGAAGCCCCATTTCTGGGTTGAGATACCCCCTTCTGAGATCTCTTGGCAGCCAGCCATTTTGGCTCTCCCTAGTGATGACCATTCTTTGCCCACACCCCTTCAATGTACACAGTTCCTCTGGCTCATCTGTGTTTTATTGTTGTTATTCCATTTGTTCTTTCTGTGTGTTCACATTTCTCCAGTATTGACATTGTTATTTTTATCCTTACTTTCTCCAATTGTTGGGAGATTTCTGGAAGCAAGCCTTGTGGGTAAATTAAAGAGTGTGATGTACATCAGAAACAAAGAAAAACTTACGTGGCAAACCTAAAACAAAACAAAAGTCATTTAACCTATATAGCATGGACCTAAACTCTACAGTTGAAATGTGTGTGACATTACAAATTTCTAATCCTCATGTGGCATATATGTGTTGCTTTTGCTTTCAGAGTGCTAGAAGTTGTGTGCTTACTTTAAAGTTTGATTTTTGAAGGTATCTCTTTTAGAATCCTCAGTTATAAAAAAATTGTGATCTAATCTTTGGGTTAAAGTATGTGAAACTGTAAGCTTTCTGTTGCTCAACCACCAGTCATTTGGAACTGACTAATTAATGGATTAGAAAAATAATGTAGCAGAATCATTTAGCATTTATTTTTAAAAGAGCATGATGTAAAAAAAAATCGAGAAACACAGAATATGAAAAATGAAATATTGACTTTCCTGTGACTTTACATGTACTTTGAGGTGATGATTATGACTGAAAAATATTTGTCTTCAAGTCTACATTATCACACAAAGTAAACAGATCTAGGGATCAGGGAACATAGAAATCAGACAACATGGTAATGATTTGAATTCATAAGGAAATGAGTTACATTGGGTTTGCTCAGGAACTCTTTCTCTTTTTCCCCTGGGGTGTGGTAATTTCTAGAGGGAAACTTTTCACTTTCACCCCCATTGCATTGGAGGGTAAACTCACATGATACCAATAATGGAAAACAATTATACCATCACAGTGACAGAGGTGTCTACCATGAAGAGCCAAAGATCAAGAAGAAGCAAGGTATAAGATATGAATTCTAATGCCTATTTTTGGCCTTCCATCTTGTACTTCCTGCCTGGATCACACAGATGAGTGATTTCATGTTTCTATACCTCACAGTGGTGTTGGCTATCTTAGCTTTCCTTTCCTCCTCAGCAACATGAGGGTAATAACATTTACTTCCAAGCTCTTGACGGTCAAGTGGGTCAATATATCCAAGACATTTAGAGTAGCTCCTGGTATATAGAAAGCATTAAAAAATTCCACTACAACCCCATCACATCACCTTGCCAACAAATCACAGTTCCTTTGGGAAAAAAGGAAACCTGGTTTCTTCCTAATGTCTGGGAAACAGCATGAGTTGACTTCTTCTGTTCACATACCTGTCATATTAGTTTGTGAGAAGATGCCATAGCAAAGTACCACAGACTAGGTAGTTTAAACAATGGAAATTAATTTTCTAACAGTTCTGGTAGCTGGCAGTCCAAGATCAAGGTGTTGGCAGGTTTGAGTTCTCCTAAAGCCTCTCTCCTTGGCATGCAGGTGGTCACCTTATTGCTATGTCCTCACATGGCCTTTTCTCTTTGTGCACTCATCTCTGGCATGTCTTTTTTCTCTTATAAGGATACCGGTCCTATTGGAATAGGGCCCCATGCATATGACCTCATTTAATCTTCTTAATTACCTCTTTAAGGGCCCTATTTCAAATACACTGGGGACTAGGGCTTAACATACAATTTTTAGGGGACACAATTCAGTCCTTAATACACTTTAAGATATTTTTAAGGCTTGCATTTAGGTGAGGACTTTGGCTACAGTACCAAGCATGGACTTGAACATTCTTGAAGATGTTTGCAGGTTAGCTTTTAGCCTCAATGATGGTAGACACAATATTCTAAAATTTGGGATTTAGCTCTGTGCAGTCAACCCTATTATGCCTGGTTCTGAATACTTCTGTGTTGAAAGGAGTTTCTATCTTTTTTCTTTTCTTTCTTTTTTTCTTTTCTTTCTTTCTTTTTTTCTGTCATGAGGTGAAAGGTAGATATTGCTGTTCGGATGCTAGACTGATAATCCGACCCCATCTGAAGGAATCATAGGTATTTACTGTCCTGTGATATATAGGTCTATGATAGGGATTCACTTTAGGAATAAGATAAAGTAAGCAATTTGAGTGGACATTCATTAAATTCTGGGTCCTTTCTATGACTACAACTAGTGGCAGCATGTTTAGCAAGCTGGAAGATCAATTTATTTACTTTTGCCAGAGAAGCTATGGATAGGTGGAGCTAGAAGTTTGCATGGAAATGGGTAAGCTGATTGGCATAAGTAGCCCATGAGTTCCCAAAATGCATAGTTATGGTTTGCCAGTTAAGTGTAAACTAAGATGATCTTGACCAAGGCCCATTAGTCCCTGAGATGAGGTCACCCAGAGAATATAAAGAGGAGAGGATGATGGCCTGGACCCTATTCCAAGTAGCATCATCAAGAAAAAATGATGATTTTGAGTCTGTGAAGCAGTGGGGCCAGGACTCATTTGAGCAAGTCCCTCAGATAGCAGGTTGGGATGTAGAGACTGGCTGTGTGAGGAACTGAGGAGTTGTGTCTCTAGGTGGCAGGCCTGGGTTGGTCTGGGGCACCACTGGATGATGTAGATGGAGAGGAGTGCCATTATCCCTTCATTTTGCAGGCCCGTGTGGCAGCTGTATTTATTCAGATGCAAGCTTTTGCTGTGTGTAAAGGCCTTTTCCCAGAGTTGGCTGTCACACCAGGTCTCTAAGTTGGCAATGTGGAACTTATTCAGAAGCAGCAGCTTCTGATGGATGGTGGAGGGCAGTGCCTGAGTTCTGGAGTCAGTGGAGAAGGTAGGAGGTAAGACGGACTCAATGAATACTCGTCAACTAAGGGAACTACTTGGGTGTTTTCAGGGAAAGAGCATTCTGTAACTTAGGCACATGGGATTGTGCTGGGACACTCTGATATGATTACTCAAATCCAAAATGCCACCTTCCGTGGAGAGAGATAGATCCACACATTGAGTCAGAAGTGTGTCTGGCCCAGTTTCCCCACTTCTTTCAGTGGTCTTTCAAAAACATAACCACAGTGGAGTGGTTGCTCCAGATCTTTCAATGGTTCCCAGTTCTGGTATTTTAGAAGAGAATTGTCATACTCTTGCCTGGCATGCAAGCTCTGGCATAATCTGTCCCTACCCACCTTTTGTCCATCCTCATTGTCCTTACTGGCTCCTTCTACATTCCTGCCAAAAGCACTCTGTACCCTTACTGAGGCTCTTTCCTTATGTCCCAACTTCCTAACCAAATTCTTACTCACCTGACATGACCTAAGTCAAGTATCTTCTGGAGACACCTCTGAACCACTCAGAGAATTAATCATTCTCACCTTCATTTGTCTTCAGTATTCACACTTCAGTTATAGTGTCTATAGTAGTATGCAGAGTGTTTACCTAATTTTGTCATTGTCATTCACATCCTTTTTTACTGAATCTGCTTCCATACTCTTTAAGCTCCTCAAAAATCTGGATCTACTCGAGGACATATAAATCAGGCCTGGGATTTCGTCATAAGGGTAACAGAGTTGCACAAGAGACTGCATGTGCATCCACAATGTATCCCTGATGGTAAAGTCAAGCCTCTGACTGGGAAGTAGTGAATATTGTGTAAAGTCTATTTCTAAAATGCTAGATCCTTAAAAACAAGAGCTTGTTCATTTTGCAGTTCTTTCCATCAAGCCCAGAGCATGGCACTTTGTAAACCCAGAATAATGGTTTGGAGACGAAATGAGCATTGCACTTGCTTGGTGTATGAAGCATGATATAGAACTTCTAGACATTTAGAGTAGGGTTGTTCAATGGAGATATGTGAGCAGCCTATGTAATTTAAAATTTTCTAGAAGTCTTTGTGTATTTTGCATTGATGGCACATCTCATTTTGGACTAGCACCATTTCAGGTGCTCCATAATCACGTGTGACTAGTGGCTACCACATTGGACAGTGTAGATATAGAGTATAATTTTAAAAACGATGCCAGGAAAGAGACAATGGTTTTGATCCAGCGATTTAATGATGGTCGCATTGGTGACTTCTAAGTTCCAATAATATTTCCTGCCTTCTAAAAATCACATTAATTTTATGTCAAAATGCCCTCCTCCCCAAAACTGCACAATAGATTGAGGTAAAAAATGCATAGGTATCAGCATTTAAATGTAAATGTAGAGGTCACAGTATTCTTAAAGGTGTAGTGGAATAAATGCAGCCTCCCAGGGTCAGGTGTTTTTAACATGCAAATAGCATTGTGAAGTCCTGAAAGAGATAGAGTTTTCATTTATGAAGCATTACAATAACTCCAAGACCCTTCATTTCACAGCAGAATTTCCTGAGCTCATTATGTGAAAAGGAGCGTATTGTCTAGTACATTCTGTCTTGGGAAGCTCATCTACTCCAACTCCAGTAGATGTGAAAGTTGTATGTTTACATGAGAAAAAAATTTCATTAGACATCCCTGATGGTAAATTTTGTAGGCAAGGATCCTTGCATAAATCACTGGTGTGGCTTTGCTGATTTCCTAGTCAAACTCAGGCTGTGTGTCACTGCACGCTGCAAATTAAATTTCGATGAGCTTGGGAAAGTAATTGGGCTGTGAATGTTACCCATTACTCAGAGAATTGTAAATGTCCAGAAATGAAATCAAATGATGTAAAATCCAATTAATGTTTTGGGAGCAACAAGGACCATAGAGATATAGAGCAGTCAGGAACCTAAGTTCAACCCCTAGTATTTCACATGAAAAGAACTCAAGGCCTAGAGGGTTTGAGAAGCTCACCCAAGGTCAAGCAACTGATCTTGGCTACAACTGAATTAGGATCCATTTCTACTGACTCCTTTCCTTTGAGGTCATTCCTCTTCACGCAGCTGCCCGTGTTTTCCTGGCACCTCTTGCTTTCTGCGACTGGCCATTTCTCTGAACTGCGTTGTCTTCTGGAAGGAGAGGGAGAGGAAGAAAAGCCGAAAGCTGTCAGCATTAGCTACTTCCATTGTTATATAGCGTATAATTGCTCCTATCCCTGCCATAGCAGAATAGAAACATATGATATTATATGTAAATGTTGGTTTGGGGAAAATACTAATTTCCTGAGCCAGAAACTGATGGAAGAAAAGTGGGAAAAAAAAGTGGGTCAGACAATGGAAGGAATCTGGGACAAGAAGTACAATTCCACATGGAACTCAGCTATTGAAAAAGGTACATGGGCACTCAATCAACATTAACTTGATCAATAAATTGAAAGTGATAATACAGGAAGGAGAGGAATCGCTAGTGGTCCTTTATCAAGGCTTGGGGCTTTTTGAATTCACAAGAGTTAGGGGTCCTAAGAGTAGATCTTAAGGGTGCCTCAAATGAGGTGATTATGAGGGTAGGCGGGCAACTTGTCTCCTATAGATAGATGTGGCACTGGCATTGGTGGGTCACACTCCCAGATAGGCTGTTTCCCAGCTGTGTGCCCTTAAAATAGCTTCTTGTCCTCTTTAAACAAGAGGGCTGATCGCAGTGACTGATTCTGGAGTTCCTGCACCAGCCCTGTTATTCTAGGATCTGTGGAGCGGTGGGGAGCTAGTGTCACTGTTCATGGAAAATGGAAGAATTCAAGGATTGAGCACGTCTATAGAAAACAGGCACATCATGCCATCTTTCCCTTTGATATGAAGAAATGTGACCTTTCCTGCCTCTCTTGATGGCTTAGAATAATAAACTGAGGGGGACAGGGGGGCCTGGGTAAAGCCAAAAGAGGGAGATTTTCTTCCTATTCTCTGAGAAGCTCTAGCATGGCCTCTCCTCTCCCATTATGTTCTGCCTTAGAAACAAAGTCATCCCTGTGCCTCTGTACATGGGTCTTGTAACATTCATTTAACAGCATGTTTATTTTAAGTCTCTGACTCGGCACTGAGGAGAGATTGAAATGCGCCAGCCTCAGGCACTTTTGATCTCCTGCTCCTCGTGAATGTGGCATTCATCACGTAAACGTAATATATTTATAATCAGGGCCAAGGCAGCATGACCTTGTTTTATTCTAAATGGATCAGAGGCAGCTAGACATGGGGGCTTCCTGTTTTAAATCAGATGCAAGACATGTTAGCCGTCAAGGACTTCGTTATGATTCAGTTGATCTCTTTAGGTTTGATCTGTTTCTTTCTTTGTTATTTGTATAAGAAGAAAACAGAAAATTGGTGGTGGGTGAAGGAAATATGGTAGGGGCTCCCCATGACCCCAAACTTCAGGGGAATGGAAAGTTGATCAGTGTGGCCTTTCATTAGAAGGGGCTGGGGCAGGAAGACAACATCATGTCCAAGGCTTAGATCTTTCAACCCAAGGTAATTAATTTCTAAGCCACATTTTTTTCCTTTCTCTGGAAACATTGATCATGAAAATTAAAAACAAAAAACAAAAAACACCCTGAGTCAATTGTTATTTATCGCTTCTCTGTGCAGCGGTGTTTAAAGAGCACTCACCAGGAATGCTCAAACACATTTTTTTTTTCCTCCCAGGACTTAGTCTGGGGCCAGCCCTGTATATAAATAACAATATAGGGCGACAACTCCAATCTTCTTCAGCCCCTTCTTCTGCACTGTTCTGCCTTACTCTGCTTTAAATGTCTCTACTAGATAAAGATGCAATCCCTTTCAGTGACTTAAATTGCCCTTAAAAGTCAGAATGGGCAAGTATTGCTTATTTTAGTGATTGTAGCAAGTGAGAATCAAAGATCCAGAACCGAACATTTACACAGAAGGAAATCTACAGGGGCGTTGTTGCTTTAAGGCATCTGATTATTTATCCACCTACAGCTGGTTCCTCCACTCTCCCACTCCACCCACCTACCCACCCGCCCACCCACCCACCTACTGTTTCCCCTTGTTACAAGGTGTTCTATCTTGGAGATGAAGCAAGTGAGGGCTAAGCTAATTAACTAACCAGCAGTGATCTACAGCTTCAGCACCTTGCATTCCTGAAGATTTATCCCATTTCGAATTCATTGCCATTTCCCTCCAGGGAAATAAAGATTGCTGCCTATTAAAGATGGGGACAGAAAAAGGCACCTTCACTGGAGACAGCCTGTACAAGAAAATAATACTGTAATCATTCCCTCCAATCAGCTGAAAAGGATTAAATCTTCTGCTTCTAAAGTAATGTTCCAATTGAGCCTTGGGGAAGAATAATTCATGATTAGGGAGAAGGCTGGTCTAGCAAATGTGAACATTATGTCCATTACTTAAACACACTTCCTGGGCTGACTGCTAATGTACCCAAGGGACTCCAAGCCCCAGCAACTGATAGGCGCAATGAAACAGGCAGACAAGGACAAGAAGTATTATCATCTGCATTCAACAGCACTACATAGACTTTACCACTGCTAAATCACTGCCTTTGGTAAATAGCCCAGATAACTCATTTTAATAGAAGAATTCTTCTCTTCTTTATGTGTATTAAACAACAGACTCTTATGAGCGGTGGCAGTGTATTGATTCCTGGGAAAGGCCGTGTGAATACCAATTCTGTAATTTATGCTGTTTTGTGGCTCTGGCTGTATTTGTTATGCATAGTGTATTAAACATTCAATAGCTCAATTTAATCTTTGCAGCCAAATTGCACAGCACATCATGCCAGATAGTGGTTGTTTCATATACACAGCCCATCTGCTTCCTGTTCTATAATTCATTCAGCAGGCAAAGTTTCTGGCAGCCTCAGGCTACCAAAATATATATATATCCTTAGGGTACCAGAAGTGCTTGGCACTCAATTAGTTTTCCGGGTTTCTAGTGCTGTGTGTGTGCCTGAGCATGGGTATGTGTTTCCACTTTTATGAGAATTAAAAATGGGAATGGTTTGCTAAGTTCTGTGTCCTCATCTGGACAACTTTTTGTAAACTTGTGGGCTTTCACACAACCCAAAGAGAAAAAAAAAAAAAAAAAAAAAGAAATGAAACACAATGATCCTCTCTCTTGGGAAATTATCCATTGCAATAAAATGTGTTCTCTCAACCGTCCCTATCTAAATAGATTGATTTATATCTTGTTGGATGGGGGTGGGGGATAAATAAAACAAACCCCAAAGTACTATAAATTCTTGGCTCGTTTCTCTGGACAAACCATTTGGTATTAACTCTCTTATGGTGAATGTTTATTTTTCCTAAATCCCCTCCTCTCCTGGAGGCCTGCCTCTGTCTCTCAGAGTCCCTGGTAACTTTGTCCTTGCCTCATCTCCACTTTCTATTTGCTTTTAAAGAAGTCAGTGCCTAGATATTGCCCAGTGGAAAGCTACATATGCAGTTTATTGAAGTCTTTCTGCAACTCCCACTACAAATGCCTAATTTTCAGAGCATTTTATGGCCTTTACCACACACAGGGGACATGGACCACCCTTGGTTTGGGGTAATCATTTTACCCCTTTTCGGGAAAAGTGACGGATGAACCCATCTTATGGATTAGAATTACAGCTTCTCAGAGCGGAAGTAGATCATCCATTCCAGTGACCTCATTTTACAGGTAATAACAGCTAACACTTGTGTAATGCCAACAGGGTCCAGGGAGGCCTCTCAGAGGACTGAAGTGAAGCTTGCCTGGTGGGGACTGTGGGGAACTGCAGCACCCATCCCTGAGTCTGAGGAGGGAGCTGATACAGAGCTACAGAGAATTCACAATTGCCATCACACAGAATGCAGGCCCAGTGTTTCCAGATCTTTTGGTTTTCAAGAGAAGCTGAAACCTGGATTTTTCTTTTTTTTAAATGGGAAGTCTACTGTTGTTTTTTTAAAAATGTTGGCATTAAATAATATTATATATTTTTTAAAACACTGCATGGGCCAAACAAAACACATCTGTGGGGCTGTCAGAACATATGGGCCTCTGGTTTGCACACTGTTTTCAAGTTTATGCCACCCTATTCCATACATTCTTACGATATTCTCCTGGTAGGACCCTGAGGTCTGGGGAGATAGAGTCTTGCCCAAGCTTATAATCTAAATGATAGGGTAGAACTGGGATCGAGATTTAGTCTGGTGGCATGTGCTCCAGGGCTCCATTGACATAACTATGGTTTCCCCTGTGGTATACAAAGATTCACCCAAAATTCTTTTTCTAGTAATTGGGATCTTCTCTTTGTAGCAGAGAACTTCACTTTACTTCTACTTTTTCTGTACGTCTCTGGTCTTACCATCATTGGTACATGTTATTTTTGGTTTGATTCATCCCAGCGTTTCTCCAGGATTGGGATTATGATCCTTGGGTAAACTGTATGTCCAGCACTTACAACTCAGGATGCAAACAAAACAATACTTTATCTGACTGTCCTTAACATTTATTCATTGGTGATGATGTGTCTGTCTTATCTCTTTTCCCCCTGATGAAAACTACACAAACCATTGACCTTTCTGTTTATTCTTCATTAATTGGCAGTTCCTTGGTGTTGCAAACAGACCCTTGATTTAGTAATTTGAGTGTTCAGACCTAAGGAGCAATCATAACTTCCAAACTGACTTGTTTGTGGTAGACAGATTCTCAGAATGACCTCCAGTGACCTTGAGTATTATAGAATACTTTTCCTTTTGAGGGCAGGTGAGGTCTGGGAATTGATGAAATATCACTCTTATGATTGTGTTATTTTGTGGGTCAAAAGGGAGATTATCCTGGTGGGTCAAATCTAATCACATGCTACCTTTAAAAGCAAAGTTTTCTCTTGCTGGTAGTAGAAGGGGAAGCCAGAGAGATTCTAAACCTGAGAGGGATAACATGTGCTTCTGTTGACTTTTGGGGCCACATACTAGGACTCTCACAGAGCCATAAGGAGCTGAGAGTACTTACCAGCCAGTAGCTAGGAAATTGAGACCTTAGGTTTGTATTTTTTTTTTTTAATTTGACAGAGAGAGAGAGAGAGAGAGAGAGAGAGCAGGAGCAGGGGGAGAGGCAGGAGGAGAGGGAGAAGCTGGCTCCCTGCCAAGCAAGAGCCCCATTGTAGGGCTCAGTCCCAGGACCCTGGGGTCATGACCCGAGCCCAAGGCAGGTGCTTAGCTGACTGAGCCACCCAGGCACCCTAGAAATAAAGACCTCTGACTTATAGCCACATAGAACTAATTTCTCCCAATCACCTAATGAGTTTAGAAGTGGATTCCTTTTCAGAGCCTCAAGATAAGAACGTAGTCAGCCAACACTTGATTTCAGCCTTGTCAGACCCTAAGTAGAGAAACTAGCTGAGCCATGCTAGACTTTTGACCTATAGAACTGTGAGGTAATAAGTGGATATTGTTTTAAGCTGCTAAGATTGTAGTAATTTGTTACGCAGCAGTAGCAAACAAATACAGTTTTAAATCTCTCTTTCCCCTGCCAGGCTTTCAAGGATGAAGGGGAGCCTCTTAGCTTATCCTTTTCTTCTCTCCAGGCTCACCTTTTCGTGCTAGCTAGCTGTGGTTTTGCTGGGGGAGGGGGGTGTGGAGAAGGGATAGAAGGTTTGCTGAGGGATAGAAGGTAGGAGGGTAGAAGGAAGAAGATGTAAAAAGTAGGACGGTTCTTACTTGGCTGGTGTCTTCTGCCTTCTGGGCCTGCAGAGGGTCCAAGTGGGCTCTGTTAGGGGCATTTTGCAGGGACTTTGGAGGTTCTTTGCTGTCCTTTTCTTCCATAGCCCTTTTGGCCTAGACGGATGCTTTCTTATTCTGAGTTCCTGTGTGAGCTTGCTCTCCTGCATGGCTCACAAGAAACATGTGTTGCTCACCACTCCCTCCCCCTGCACCCATGACAATGAGCACAAATTGCATATGGATATGTGTTGCTGTGTATTTCTGGCCTTGCCATCAAAACAGTTGCCTCTTCCCTTACCGTTTTATTTGGTATTGGTATTGTGGGCTGGGGTTAGGCCACAGTCCAGTCTGCTTTGTCTTTCTGGTGAATGAATCAGACATCAATTCTTTATGAGTTTCAGTGGCAAGCAATCCATTTCAAAGCTCTCTGAAGCAAGCCCTTGCAAATTCTCTCCTTAGAATGTGGAGAAGAGGCAGCATTCCTCACCTCTTCCCCTAAGGGACAGGTGGTATGGTAGAACCAGGCTGTGGAGAAGCAGGCTCCATGCAGCCTGACATGGGACTGGATCCCAGGTCTCCAGGATCACACCCTGGGCTGAAGGTGGCGCTAAATCACTGAGCCCCCCGGGGCTGCCCAGAGCTGGAGTTTTTAGTGGTCAGATCTGGTGGCTTATTGCACATCTCTGGAGGGCTCATCAGTTGACTTTCCTTTTGGCCACCTGTGCTCATTTTTATTCCTGAGCATTTCTTATTCTGTGTGTGTATCTTTTTTTCATCTATGTTTCCCTCTTTTGGATGTTGGGAGCTTGGTGGTATTTCATTTAAGAAACCCAGTCTGGCCAATATCTATGATCCTTCTTTCTTGTTTTTGCTTACTCATTGCCTACACTTCCTTCTTCTCAGTGTCTGCTTACCTTGTGCCAGGCTTAGGCCCTGGGAGATGAGCTTGTTGGCAAAACCTGCTCTTGGAGAACATGGGTTCAGATGGTGAAGTGGCTTTTTGACACAGCTGGCCCTCTTCATGTGAGTCACCTGCGTTGCCAGAAACACAGAGGCATCTTGTTCACGAGACTTAAAACAGCCGTTCCAAGTGATTGACTGAGTGTCAGCCTCACAGGTTTTGGGTGAGTATCTGCTTTAACCAGCCAGTGGTTTCCTGGTCTAGAAGATCATGCCTGCGCAGCTTGTCTGAAAGGGCATCTGAACATTATTCTTTTCCTATCCGAGTCCTAACCTCTTACTCTTTAACTCCCAATTAGATTGGCAGTACCTGCCTTCCTCTTCCCCCCTCTTTATCAAAACCATTCACACTATATGACTGACAGTTTAGATGTTAGTAGTCCCAGGGTGTTCAAAACATTTAGTAACAAAGGGCTTTCAAATTTATGACATAAATACAGTGTGATAGGTGAGAACTGGATGGTGTGTGTGTGTGTTTGTCCCAGCCCAGAATTAGTCACCTATTATGTAAGTTGAACTTTTATTCCCTTGCCTTCTCTCCTCTAGAGCTGGTGAGTAGATCATTGCTTTGGTAGAAATGGCAGGTTTTCCTAAAGACTGACAACTATCATGTCTATTGTAGGGCTTGTCAAATACCTATGAATTTCTAACAGGAAAATCAGTCAATTTGGGTCAGGAGGGTATAAAAAGTCTCATATTATATCTTCTAAAGGGACATAGTAATAATCCATACCAGTTCTCACTGTCTAGTTGTGTGTGTGTGTTTTTTTTTTCTAGTAAGTATTTTTAAATACTTGCTATGTCTTCACTGTGCTAGAGGCTCTGGAGCTCACAGAGAGGTCAGATAGACCATAAGAATTCAGTCTGGTGATGTGCATGGGGTCTCTGAGAGCAAGGGGCCGTGGTGTCCCACACAGTAGGAATGGATGGGTAGGAGGAGATTGCTGGGCACCTAAGCATTGCTGAGAGCAATGAGAGGTACATACAGAGAATGGAGGAACTGTAGACCACCTTGGCTTCCTTCATGATTTAGTCCAGGCCTTTCCCCCTTATGTCTGTTTTCCAGCCTCCTGGCTCCTTTCCTCCCCTCCTCGTCTCCATCTCATCTTGGCACTGCTCTTCTTCCCTCTCAGTCTGGTTCTTCACCACCCCCTTTCCCATTATGCTTCGTGTCTCTAAACTTCCAGAAGGGTAAAGGGGAATGGAGACCTAAAAGAGTCACACCTTTCATTTTCTCCATATGCTATTCCAACTTCAAAAGAAGAGAAGGAAATTTGATTTTAGATGTTAGGCTTTTTTTTTCACCCTGCAAGCAGTTCCAAATTCCAATTTTTACTCTCCATTGAGGAGAGTGATTATGCACTAGGATTGAAATAAATAGGGTGCAGGGGCACCTGGGTATCTTAGTTGGTAAAGCATCTGACTCTTGGTTTGGCTTGGTCATGATCTCAGGGCCCTGAGATTGAGCCCCACATGGAGCTCCATACTCAGTGCAGGGTCTGCTTGAGATTCTCTCTCCCTTTGTCCCCCCCTTGCTTATGTGTGCTCTCTCTCTAGAATAAATAAATCTTTAAGAGAAAGAAAAGAAAGTAGGTACAGAGGGTTTGTGACAGGAAGTGGAATTTATAGCCTACCTCCTCCCAGGCTAGTTCTCCAAGAATCCTCAAAGAGAAACCCAAGGACAGAACAAAGCACATGGTGAGTTTACAGTAGACACAGACCCTTGAGTTTCAGGAGGCAGATGTGAAAATTGCCTCATCTGCTTATGGCTGTTTTCTGTTATAGTACCTCTTGCTTTTCAAACTGGCCTGCAAATGAGTTCCCAACACAGATACTTGTCATTAGCTGGCATATGGGAGAGGCAGTGTGCAATTTGTTGTTGCCTAAAGTAATCCCTGCACTCATTTTGCACCAGAAATAATTGAGGACTTGCTTTGCTATTGGGAAATAGGCATACCCTGACTTGTGTTCTTTTTCACAGGACACAGGACAGATGGTTTCTAAACTAATGTCTAGTGATGAAACAAAAGACTAGGCTCCTTTCTTTGATAAGTGATTCTTGTTGTGAGTGCAATAAAATATTTCCACAGCTTCCAAAGTCAGCCTACTTGGCCAGTGAAATAGAAGGTAATTAAACACAGGAAAATAAACCTAAAACCAAATATTATACGAAGCAATAATAATGTTAGTGCTAATTGTTCTCCATGTGGAGATCTGAAACCTCTATGCCACCTTCCTTAAAGAGGAGGGTGGTTTTGCTAAATTAAATGGGCTTGGCATAAACCAGACTCCTTATACACTGAATGCTTCAGTAAAGAGTATATTCAGAGAAGACATAAACTCTTAATGCATCATAAGGCAAAGGGCTGTAGGGAATAGTCCAATAAAAGGAAAAAAGTCTGCTCAATGAAAACACTTTACAAGTGAATATATATATTCACACTAAAAGAGATATCTTAAATTCTAACAGAGGTACCATTCAGGTGATAACAAGTGGTGGCAATAGCTATATGCATTTCCCCTGGCCCTAACAGAGAGCCAAAATTGGAGGGAGTGCAATGTACAGGAAATTATAAGCACTTTATTCCCATTTAACTAGATTTTCCTGTTCTGTAAACACATGAGTCTCTGACATTCCCACCCATTCTGGGAGGAATGCATGCTCTTTCTCACTTTAACCATTTGGTCGCTCAATGAAAAGCATCACCATCGCCCTGCTCAACCCATTTAGCACCTTTAAAAGTCACTACATGGATTTAGTGATTAATGATGATTGATTTTTTCTTGCCAGCTTAATCGTCACACTTGAGTGGGGCTGATGTAGACCCAGCTGTGCTTAATTAGCCCACAGGCCTTAGAAACCATATTTTAAAGACAGGCTTGTAATGGAAGAAGCCTTCTTGATGATGCAGCCTGCTGAGGTGAACCCAGACATGTGGCAGGCACAGTTTTTCATTAGGACCAAGGAGCATGTTTGGGAAATGTATATTGTATAAAAAAAGCCCTGTGTTTTCCTTAGATTTGGGAAAGCTATTATTGCCTTCTAGAACATGGGTTATAAAGGGAGATAGATCAATAGGAATTTCTTTCTCTATGGCATGATCTTGGCTAATTAAGACAAATGCTTGCTTCAGTTTCGAAGGTAAGTGTATCATCATCCTACACCATTATATATGGCATATTTTTAAATTCTTGGTGGATTTAACCTTCACTAGTATCTACCTTAAAATGTGAAACTCCTTATTATCCTGGAAAATGTTCATGTCTATAAGGCTGTTTTCTTTTATTCAGGATCTACAATAAAAAATCAACCTAGGGGATTCCTGGGTGGCGCAGCGGTTTAGTGCCTGCCTTTGGCCCAGGGTGCGATCCTGGAGACCCGGGATCGAATCCCACGTCGGGCTCCCGGTGCATGGAGCCTGCTTCTCCCTCTGCCTATGTCTCTGCCTCTCTCTCTCTCTCTGTGACTATCATAAATAAATAAAAAATAAAAAAAAATTTTTTTTTAAAATCAACCTTCTTCATTCCCTTCTTTGTTTGGCTTCCTTCCTTCCTGCCTTCCTCCCTTCCTTCCTTCCCTTCTTCCTTCCTCCTTGCCTCCCTTGCTCCTTCCTTTGCTCCCTACATTCCTTTCTTCTTTCCACTAGATACATCCTTTGAGTCACTAGGAAAATTATTTCTAAACTCAGCTTGCTCCCTATCAGTCAAGAGGCTTCCTATTGACCTTTATGGCATGAGCACTTGCCCAACTGGGCTTCATCCCCTAAACTGTAATTTCATTTCATACACACTAGAGAAGCTCATCCAAGCATTATCATGGCTTGTTTTGGGTATCCTCTGGCTTGAGTCAACTAATGAATGATATAGGAAAGCTGTGATTCTTACTAATACTTCTCTTAATCTAGGAGGCCCGAGGTAACTTTATGAGGATAGGATGCTAAGTGAGTTTTCAAGGAGTATTTATAGATACACTTATAGATATTGCTGGGAATTATAGAATTGTTCATATGTGAAAGTCATAAAGAGATAGGGAAAAATGTTTTGCAAGGCTTGGTCCCATACCATTGGGCTGCTGGATAGGGAGATTCATGATGCAGTTTTAGTAAAGGGAAGATTAGTGAGAACATGGGGAGTGGGAGTGGTAAGTACAAGTCTCCTACAAGATGCCCAGAAGCTTGGAAATTGTTCCTCAGAGAATTGCCTTCCAAGGGTGGTGGAAGTTCATATTTGAAACTTCTGCTAAGTGCTGATGAAGAGAATTGTCAGTGTGAAAGACAATATTGTTGAAGAATATTATTGTATTTAAGAAGAATGCTACATTTATTCACAGCTCTTTGGGCCACAAGTGACAGAAACTCAAATTTGATAGTTTATGCAAAAAGGCTCACAAAACTTGGAAGGAAATGGAGTACAGCTTATAAGACTGAAGTTGTAGCATAGGATCCAGGGCCTCAAGAACTAGTACCAAGCAGTTGACTTCAGGTTTCTTTCTCTACCTCTTTCCATCATCATCTGTCTACTCATCTGTCCACATATGCATCTGTTTATCCATCCATCCATCCATCCATCCATCTCTCATCTCTATACTTGACTTTGTTCTGCAGACAGTATTTTTCTAAGTGGCATGGTTTAGCAAACACAGTGAGAAAGGCTTCTTTGGCCAATCATGCATATATGGTTCAGTGGAGGGACACTGTCTGGCCCTGTTAGGTCATCTGATCCTCCCCTAACACAGCGCAGGGGAATAGGGTATTATTTGGCTAGGCATGGGTCATGTGCCCATATTTGTATGAGTGGTTATATCAGCACAAGAAGGCATAGAATACCTTGCTGGGTACACAAAATTTACAGAGGACTGTAAATTCCATTGTAATATTACATGCAGTAAGAATACCTTTTTTCTGAGCAACAATTTATTCTGTTCAAAGCATTTTGACTTGAATATTACCTAAATTTTTGCTGACAATGATGCTATGAGGGGTTAAACAGACTTAGTCTCTCTTTCCTTTTTTTTTTTTAAATTAATTTTTATTGGTGTTCAATTTACCAACATACAGAAAAACACCCAGTGCTCATCCCGTCAAGTCTCTCAGTGCCCTCTCTCTCCCCTCAGTGCCCGTCTAGTCTCTCTTTCCTGATGAAAAACCTGAGTCTAGACTAAATAGTACATGCATAAAAGGGCATAATAATAACTGAAGTATTTTTAAGAACCTAGGAGATCTAGGTCTAGTTCTAGTTCTGTCACTAATGAGGCTCTCAATATTATCAAATCGCTTCACTATTTTGGGCCTCAAGTGGAATTGAACAAGTTCAGTAGTTCTCAAACTTTAACATTCTTTATGAAATTGTTTATGAAATGGTCATTGTTGAACTCCACCCTCAAGAGTTTCTGATTCAGGGATCCCTGGGTGGCACAGCGGTTTGGCACCTGCCTTTGGCCAGGGCGCGATCCTGGAGACCCAGGATCAAGTCCCACATTGGGCTCCCGGTGCATGGAGCCTGCTTCTCCCTCTGCCTGTGTCTCTGCCTCTCTCTCTCTCTCCCTGTGTGACTATCATCAATAAAAAAATAAAAAAAATAAATAAAAATAAGAGTTTCTGATTCAGGAAGTTTGGGATGGAGTGAGAGAATTTGCATATCTAATAAGTTCCCAGATCAGTTAGTTTCCAATTGCTACTGTAATAAACCTAGTGGCTTAAAACCACACAAGTTTATTGTTTCATAGTTCTGGAGATCTGAAGTTTGAAGTGGGTTTCAGTGAGCCAAAATTAAGGTGTTGGCAGAACTTTGTTCTTTCTGGAAGTTCTAGAGAAGAATGTATTTCTTTGCCTTTTCTAGCTTCTAGAAGCTCCTTGAATTCCTTGGCATGTGGCCCCTTCATCTTCAAAGTCAACAATGTAGCTCCTTTAAATCTCTCCCTGACTGACCTCTCTACTGCTTCCCTCTTCTAGGGTAAAGGACACTTGTAATCACATTGGTCCTACCCAGATAATGAAGGGTAGTCTCTCTGTTTTAAGGTCATCTGATTAGCAACCTTAGTTTCATCTGTAATTCTAATATCCCCTTGCCATGAAATAGCTTATTCACAGGTTCTGGGAATTAGGACATTGACATCTTTTGGGGGAGCATTAGTCTGCCTACCACATCAGGGTTCCCTCACTGAGAACCAGCTATTATTCCATTTTACTCAGCTATGAAATTGCAGTTCTGAGATAGCTATGCAGCATTGTTCTTACTTCTTTGAAAGTGGACTAAGGCTTACACATTTTTACATTAATTCCTTCCATTGGTTGAACTCTACTACAAAAATAATTTGCTCGGGAGTTAAGTTGTTCCCAAATAAAAGCCATTTTCTCTCTTCTAAACTGGATGGACTCAATGAAAGGCTGTATCTAAAGCTATTTTCTGTCCATGAGGCCATATCTAGCTCAGTAGTGAAGTAACATGAGCTTTGAGGCTTAGAAGGTCCATATTCTCATATTTACATCAAATAGTCTGTCTCATGTTTATTTTATGGTTTTATGGTTTCCATTCTTGAGTTAGAAATTTTTCTAGCATTAATAAACTGCGAGAAGGGCCTGAGAATGCAGAGAATGTTACAGAAGGCTTCAGTTTCTATACTCTGGTCTTAAGTCAGTTATTGGTGAGACATGGTTTTTGGTCAAATCTCTTAGGAACTGTCCAGAGTTGATATGGGAACTGCTTGCTTGTCTACTGTTCTCCTGCTTCCTTCCTCTTCATCATTTTGAATCTGGGCAGACAAGTATCTGTCCGATGATGTCTCACATGCATATCTTAGATTCTTGCAATGAATAAACTAATTCTTACTTTCTTCCTTTCCCTCCCTTCACCTCATCTCTTATTTGCATTTAAATATGAGTGAACCTAAACTTCCCTTTGCAGTAGAAATCCACCCCGCTGTGTGGTAATCTATATTTATAGTGAATTAAAGCTTGATTTCAATCTGAAGTCATGGTATTATAACCCACTCTATGAGACTGCCAAAGTAGATGCTCAGTCTGGGCAAAACCTCCCTGGGGCCATTTTTGTTTCTTCTTTTAGCTCCTTTTCATCTTCCTATACTCACTTCTTTCCCCTTTGCTGCAATTTGCTCTGAATTTAATGTGTCCTTCATTTAACATGGATTTAGGCATTTTATTGGGGAGTGCTTGAAGGTCTAAAAAAGTAAGTCCCTAATAACAGAATCGGGAGGAAAATTTCTGTTGGTATTTAAGTAACAGTGTGTTTGCTAACTTAACTGCAATTTTGTTAACATGCATTAAAAGGAACCTTGCCAATTTTGGAATCTTTTCTTTTGAAACCACTAATTACCTTGATTTAAATTGATAAGTACCTTACTGCCCTAAAAGATTTAATGTATTTTATTGAAGATACGTATTTTCAAATCTATAAAAATATGTGATACATATATAATATGTATATATTATATGTAATTATATAATATGTATATCTATGAATCCAGGTTAGTATAATTAGTGTAATTGAGCATTACATTTAGTTCTGACTTTTCTGACAATGAAAGCAAAAAGGGCAACTCGATTTACTGTAATAGTCATCTGGAAAAATGTTAGCTTAGCAGTTCCTTAGGAGAGCTAGTAAATATTTTAGATACTATTTTTTTTTGCAGTCTTTTTTTTTTAAATAAATTTATTTTTTATTGGTGTGCAATTTACCTTTTAAAGATATTTTCAGGGATATACAAATCCAAATGCTCATGTTCAGGATGTTTGCTGTAATATTATTTATAGCAGCAAAAAAGTAACTAGAAGTAAACACTGAGGGAATAAAGATATAATAATATTCCATGCCACTGTTTCATAAAGTAGTATGCATTCATATAATCTTATGACGGCCAAAGAAACCATGTTGAAAATGATTATATTTCATTCTGTGAAAATGTTTATGATGATACACCTGGAATATGTATACACTATAACAAAATATCAACAATATCTTTATTTGGATAGTGGAATAATAGATCACATTTATTTGCTTGCCTTTGTTTGTTTGTTTATTTATACTTTCTCATGCAAACATTTATTACTTTAGGGCTTTTTCTTTTTCATTAAAAAAAATTGTTTTCCTCCATAAGTCTTTCAAGCAAGAGGCACTTGACAGCCTTAAGCAATATATGATGCCTTAAACAATGGTTTTACCAAAAAACCAGAACATTCTTCATGAGACTTATTGACATCCGATGGCATATTTGGTGAAGGCATTTCTTTGTATCATGAAGCAAGGTGGTAGCAATCCGTGAGCACTAGGTAGAAAATTTCAAAGTGACTTAATAGATATGCAAATTAAAGAGAAGTGCTCCTTGAACCTTACTGCCCACACAAAATACCTGGAGATCCTGCTTAAATGCTGATTCTGATTCAGTAGGTCTGGAGTGGGGCCTGAGATTTGGCATTTTTAACATGCTAATGGTCCATATATGCTTTGCAGGGTAAGGCCTAGAGCACCTAAGGAATCAGATGGAACTTACTGATTTTTTTTTTTAATTTTATTTATTTATTTATTCATGAGAGACAGAGAGAGAGAGGCAGAGACACAGGCAGAGGGAGAAGCAGGCTCCATGCAGGGAACCCGATGTGGGACTCGATCACGGGTCTCCAGGATCTCACCCTGGGCCAAAGGTGGTGATAAACCACTGAGCCACTAGGGCTGCCCATGGAACTTACTGATTTCTGCTCCAGGCTGTTCATCAGAGTCACTTACAGAACTTTAAAAAGTACAGATTCCAAAACCCACCTCAGAGCTAGCAAATTGCAAGTTTTGGAAGTGGACCTTGGAGATACGTATTTTATAAAGCCTCCTCAGTTATTTGGATAAAGTTGTATCGTAGACAGTGTGTGTATGAGGTTCATTTCCCGAGACAGTCTTATCTGTCACTCAGTCCAGTGGAAATTTTGATAGGAACAGCACAGAAGCCTGCCTGGAGTATGGCCTGTCTCTGGTCGTGTGTAGAAATTAGCCCTATGCCTTGATAGCAGACATTTGGGTGGCAGGCTTGTTCACAGCAAGGTTGTGAGAAGTGAGAAGCCAGGTTGGTATCGTCACCCTATCTCTGCCCACTGTGGGCCACTGTGATTGTTTCTAGAAGCAAGATATTAATTTTCCATAATTCACTGTAGATTTGCTCAAATAAATATATTGCCAATTGCATAATATTATCTAACTCTGTCAATGAGTTTATCTAGTAACATATTCAACAAACCTATTATTGAAACAGAATCATCATTTTTGTAATTTCATCTCCCCCACATTTAACTTCTTAGATAAGAAAAAACTCTCATAGGTGATGCTACATCTGTCTATTCAGAGTGGACAGATTAATTATATTTGCATGAGATGCAGGCTGGACTCCGATTACGATATATACTGAGCAAATACCCACATGAGCTCACTAGGTAAGGTTTGCATGGAAACTGAAAAATGAGTGAGTTGCCAAGGAGGTCACCGTCCTTTGGGATGTCTGGTGCATGCAGAAAGCAATGTGTGACAGCATGGAACACGTCAGTTTATCCTCTAGTGAGGTCTGACCCAGCAACTAATATATGCCAGCTTGTCACTCAGAACTATGCTCGTGCTACTGGTATCTACATATGCTTGTATTTGAGAGCAGCAAAACCCTGGCTTTGAGTTTTAATAAGGCATACCTAATTTCCACATAAAAATTACAGGTTAACCATGCTAGCATGTGGTGGGTGATTTCCATCTCATGTGCAAATTTGCTTTCCACAGACCTTGCTTTCCAACAGGTTTCTGGGAAGCCCACGTAACTGTAGTGTGTAGGATAGCTAATGAACAATTCCGTGATTAATAGATTGACTGCGGCTTTGTAACAGATAAATCAGCACCTCTTACTAGCATACCTTCTGACTGTCGGGTTTTATTTTTCTGTTGCCAGAGTTAGACTTTGTACTGCAAAGGCACTGTGACCTGGCCCCCTATGGTAAGGCTTCTTTTTGGTGAATCAAGCCTTGATTTCTCGGAGATGCTTTTTATATTATAATCCCTATTATGATAACCTGCTGAGCCAGTGGGTTGTATGAATGCTCCATACAGCTGTCCAGGAATGATTACAAGATGAATAATTTTACCTCTTGGCAAAAGAGAAGAGTTTTCTCCATTTTTCCCTGTCCTCCTTGCCCCCTCTCTCCTTTGCTGTGCACTCAGAGGCTTCTTTTCTCCTTTGCCCCTGGCACGGGTAATTATTCACATCACCATTAAAGAAGAGCTATGAGCTAAAGTTCAAGACCAAAATGATACCGATGAACATCATTTAGCTTCCCATTTGGAGTCCTTTCAAGTTTATTTTTCTCTTGACTACAGCTGCCCAGCATATGTGGTTCACCCGGCCACACAGCATTTCCTCTTCAATGGGGACCATTTATAATCAAGCTGTGGATCTCTCCACATTTCCTTCCTTCCCAACCTCTGCTGCTTTATCTTCTTGGTCCCCTTCTCTTTTTGTGTCCTCCATTCTTTTTCCTCTTGCTTCTTCCCAGCTTGCAAATAGAAGCTGGGGCCTGGCTCCTCCAGGGTCAAACACATAATGTAATGGCTTACCTCCTGTTTGATTTCAGCCCTGGTCCCTGGGGGGACACCGCGTTATTGTTGTGGCCCAGCTTTGTAGCACCACAGGCTAATGGATCAATTCAGCCTTCAAAGCATCCTATGGCCTGTCGATATGAAATTCTAGCAATTACTGAAGGGGGAAGGCTGGGAAGCGGCTGAAAAACATTCCCTATTGATCACTCTAGAGTATGATGAACTTGTTTAAGAAAAATTGATCTGACACATTGATTTTTTTTTATCAGAGAATCTCATGAATGCAATTTAAGTCACCATATTTCTTGCCTTGCAGAGTGTTTTCTTCATGAAGAAACTGTGAGGAAAGCCAGCCAATGAGAGACACTGAGAAGAGTTGCAAAGCTTCCCACCCCTTGCTTGCTCCATCAAGAAAGGGAAACTGTTTCCGTGTTAAACTTGTTTTTGAATGTAAGGTCTCCTTTGTGCTTGATGCTTTTTACCCTCTCATAAACCGTTTTAACCAATTTTCCCTTCCTCCCAGGCCCTCAGCTCCTCTTCACCTTCTAAATGGAGGTTTTTGTTGGAGGAGCAGGCCCTCAGATACAGCATGTGCTTCCTCATTTATTGGATGGAGAGTAGGTTTTGGAAAATGAGAATCTTTATTATGGCCCAAAGTAGCTCTGTCCCTTGACATATCCAAAACTATTTGGACAGTGATGATGATGGATTGCAAACCCTGGAGCCATTCACTCTGAACAGTGTCACATCTGCAGCACATGCTTGGACAGTTGCTGTGTCAGCCAGAACTGCACCATGGACTTGAAGATGTGCCAGAAATCCTTACCTACTTCTAAATACCTCTCCCCATGCATCTCTACTGGGTGATTCTGTGCCTTCTTCCTCAATCTGACCTGGCGTTCTCTCAGGGAATAGATTATTAGTTTCCAGATTTGGTTGATCATTGGCATCCTTTGGGAGCTTCGAAATATCCAGATTCTTGAACCTTATTCCAGACCTGTTGAAGCAGAATCAGAGAGTGGAGTCTAGGAATTTATAACTAAAAAGCTCCCCTAGTTGAGTCCTTTGACCAGCCATGTTTGGGAACCACTGGATTAGATAACAGAGGGGTGTATGTGTGCATGTGTGTATGTGCATGTGTTTGGTAAAGAAAGAGTTTTTAGAAGCATGAGAGGAGAAAGTTGCCAAAAAAAACCGTGCAATATATAATTCATCCCTTTAGAATTCCTTATTAGCACTTTGAATTTGAGTGTGCTTGTACAAGAACTGGTTGATAGAGGAAGTTAGCTGACACTAAGCCCAAGAGAATAAGACATAAAGGATGGAGCCGTTTCCAGAGAGAGTTGTACTGGGGGTAGAGAAGAGTACAGGGAAGAGATCTGGCACACTTCAGTGTTGCGTCCAGAAGAAACTCTCCGGGCAGGGTTTCATGCCTGCGTCACAAAGGAGAAAAGATACCTCTGTCTAAAAATTCTGACGGCTCACTCATGCTAAAGCCTGCACCCAGCTTCTCTGATGTGCATAAAAGAAACTAGTTTCCCTCCCATCTAACAGATTGTGTGAAAGTGGAGAACCATATACCCAGACCTTTCAACACAAGAATTTAGGAGCTGTGTCTTTAATAACTTCGTCAAGCCTCACAGAGAAAGTTCTAAAGTGGTTGACCCACAAGAGAAATGCAGGTTGCCTATTCAAGAATACATCCAGGAAATCTGTTCCCAAATGATTTTCCATTCCATTATCTCAAAGACCTGCTTTCAGGGGTGAATTTTTAAGCAACTTTGCTGCTTGCTTGGTGAGTTTGAATAAGCTGAGAGGTGAGTCAAAAGAATCTTCTGCAAGTCATTTAGATTGGAGATGTTCATGTACTTGGAAAATAATCTAAGTTTCAGTGCAGTCTAGTAAATTCAACTTTTAACCATTTAATTCTTACCAGCGTTACCTTTTTCTCTGGGCTCCTGGTAGCTTACGTAGGTAGACTATATAATTTGCCACAGTCTTTCTCATTCTTGACTGTACTCTATAATCCTCTGGGAACTTGAACTAGTACTCAGGCTTGGGTCGGCCCCCAGAGATTCAGACATAATAGGTCTGAGGTTAGGTCTGAGCACTCTGGTGAAAGCTCCCCAGGTGATTCTCAGTTATGGACAACTTCAAGAACCCCTGGTCTATTTAGATTCAAAGACAGCAGACTGAGATTTTGCCAGAGTTCAAAATATTTCTTTTAATTTTCTGCCTGCATACTTCTGGATTTCTGGAGAAGACAATGCACAGCAGAGAAGGGAGGTACCTTCTGTTTGCCAAATTTGTGAAGAAAACAAAGGCCTCCTGTTTCAAGTACTTCTCAGATAGCATGTGGGCTCTCCTCAATACACGGCTCTGCTTTCAGCAAAATTGTTAATTATAGATCATAATAAGCTGTTAGGAGCAAAACACACACATAATTTGAAAGTGAAATGAGGCACAGTACATAGATAAAGCAATTGTTTGTTTAAGAGGTGATTAGCAGCAGCAAAACAAGCAAACTGATACTTGAACCTGAAAGAAATTACACCCATTTGGAATTGTTATACTCTTTGGTTATTTGTGCACTGCAGCCTAATGCAATGCAAAGGTGCAGTCTGTCGCTATCAGGCTTTTTTTTCTTCTGTTCTGTGTGTGATGTAGGGAAGGTACAGTCTATGCCATCTTAGAACTAAGATGATATTAAAAGAATAGCCTGTCAGAAGGAATAAAGAAAGGGAAGTGTCTCGGTTTCTCAAAGGAGCACAACTGAGATTTAAATTGTTCTGAGCTATGATAAATTATAAGGCTTTAAAACCACTGTAATCACTGAATGAACAAAACAGTTTGCCTTGAGTAATTATGCCTTTTTGGTCTCCTTCACTTTCAAGTTATTTTCTCCTTGTAAATGTTACACTCTGGCGCTGTGTGCTGTGTCAAAGAGTGTTAATCTCAGTGTGAAATGCTGGGGTTGTCTTTAAGAGTAAGTGAGCCCAGAAATATTCTCAGCTCAGACCAACTTAGATGAAAACACAAGCAACACTCGAACATGACACTTGGTGACAAGAGCTTCTAAGTCACAGCTCCACCTGGGGTAAGGTGGGGCGGGTTCAGAGTTTCATCTGCTGATTTCACACGAGTGTTACTTGACTGAGCAATCTCATGGGCTCAGCCTCAGCACTGGAAGTTCCCAGGATGGTAGCTTCATGTGGAAAGATGCCAGTTACTGAATAAGGAGGGGCCCACAGGCTGAAGATAAATAAGCCTGTTATTAGGCTAGATTGCAGTGCTCAAGATGGGAGGGTTAATAAGCAACTAAGGTTAACAGGAAATCCTTAGCTTTTTGTTGCCTGAAGATGCGTTAAGATTTTGCAGCTTGCTGCTTGGGAAAGTTGAGGAAGGGCTTAACTGGGACTTAGCAGAGGCAATACAGGTCAGAGCCCACGGTCCAGGCCTAAGCACCCAATCCGATTCTAAGGTTGGCAGCAGAAGGGGAGGCTGCTCAGTGTGCCTCATCTGGCATTGTTGTCTTTGAAAGTTCCAACAAGAAAGCCTCTATTTAGTGTGTTGAGTGAGAAAATGGAGGCAAAAGGCAATTTTGGTGCTGCCAGATTGTTAGATTGCCTGGTCTATTTGGGTTAATGTTCTGTTCTGTTAAGGGGCAGAGCCTGCGACTTTCCATTTCCTTGGAGATAACAAAGTCAACATGATTACATGCTTGAAGAAGTCATATTAGTGATAAGAGCTAACATGTATTGAGCAATTACTTTGTGCCAGGCATCATTCTACATACCTCACATGTCTTACTTCCTCTAGCCTTGACAAGTATCCTGTGAGGCAAGTGCTTTCATTCTCTCCATTTTAATGAAGAGGAGGAGGCAGGAGTGCTTGGTGAACTTGCCCAACAACACAGATAATGGAACTGAATTGGAACCAGGTGATCGGACCCCAGAATACTCAGAAGGGACTGCTAAGTATACAGCTTCAAAGACACAAAACCTCCCCTCTCTCTCTCTGCTGCCCAAACCCCCTGGAACAGCATTTAGGCCTGGTTCACCCACCTGCCTACTTCCTCCCCAGCTTTCTCAGTCCCCAAGGGTCCCCAGGACCCAGCACATGTACAAACAGCAGTGCACCAGTCTCCCCACACTGGCCCCTGCAGGAGGCTCCCAAGTCTGTGTTTCAGAAAGTTAGTCTTTATCTGACCTTGTGCCTTTGTGTTGTTTGGTTTGTACAATGCTGGGATTTATGAAATTGCTCTGAAGCACAGGACTTCAGGGAGAATATGTTGATGGTGTCTGTTGTAACTTCCGTGGATGATGTCATAATGCATCCTCTCTAAAGAACTGTGCATGAGCCTCCTGCTAGTTGTAAACAGTACAACAGACCAGGGGATTTTAAAATCCTAGTGAGATTGCAGCTGGAGCTGCAAAAGTATAACATGAAAGGCAGAGAGACAAAATGAAGTCTGATAGAGATGCATGGATATATGAAAGAGGCCAACAATCTTATAAATGCAATTGGACTTTTGAATTAGTTGTGGCAATGGACTTGTCAGCCTGCATGTTTTATGCAGCCTAGCTGGCTACATTCAGGATTTCATGCCTGTTGGCCCTCTGTGAGTGTCAGATTTGTCAGCCCAGGCCCTTGATTTTGATTCAGACCTTCTGAGGTTTGCTCCTCACTTCTTGCTCTCCTTTTGCTGCCCTCATGGAGGGAGGAAGCAGGTCTGGCTCCTAAAGTGCAGTGGCCTGGGTTTGCCTGGGACACTGGATCTTGCCTCTCATTTACCATGTAGGGCTCTCAGAATGTGCCCTCCCCTAAGTCTCCTTCTGTATCTTGTTTTGAATCTACTTGTGCCTCCTCCCACTTCCTCCTGTTACTAATGAGGCGCTCTGGGTGAGGGACTGTGACATCTCAGGGCCTTGGGAGTAGCAGAAAAAAGTGTAGGCCTGTCCACAGAGGAGTCCCATGACACTGACCATTTATCTGGTGACCATGTGGGCCCGATAAACAAAGCAAATCTGTCCGGTTTGCCCTCCCTCTGTGGCTTTTGGGCCTGTGCGTTTGCATTTCCCAGGACAGTTGCAGGAGACACCAAAACTTGTCTTCATTATGGCTCTGACTCATAACCCAATTAATGGTGTCAAGAAGTGAAACATGGTCCCCAAGCCCAGCTGCCTTTTGAAAGCAAGTCCCAGCCTGTTCAGAGCAGTAACGAATTGTGCTCCAGAGAGGGTGGCTCCGAATCTGTTCTGCTAGCCAAGAGCAAAGGAGAGCAGGGTGTTCCAGAAACGCAGTGTGTGATGTCAGCTCTTGGTTTTGGGGTTTGAATGCACTTGGTCTCAAAAACAAGAGAGAGGGATGATGGGCCAGTGGGAGGGGAAGAAAAAGTTGTCCCATGCTTACCCTGACTTCAAAGAGGAGCTGTTTGTCTCATCAGCCCTAGATTTCTCCTGTCACCTCCGAGGTCAGAGTTTCTTTAGGTAGAATCCCCCTTTCACCTGGGGGCTCGTACATGGGCCCATCCTGACAACACTGGTTTGTGGACACAAGGCCAACACCATGCGACCATTTCCCAACTTCCATTATAGAGTTATTCTGTGAGTTCAGACATGCTAAATTTTCAGAATGGGGTATACTGGGAAGGACTCTCAGCAAGACCAAGGCTTACTCTTCCTTTAGACACCTGCCTGAATGCACATAATTTAAAAAAACAGGCTTCCTGTGACTGAGTGGTAATGCTTCCTTCTAGGAAGCCATTTACTTCTTTCTGAAAAAATAAAAAATAAAAAATCAGACCTCTTTATGAACCAAATGCAGGGTCCCTTTAATAATACTGAGGAGAGCTGCCGTTTAGTGGCACAGTGTCACACTTGATGAGAGAGCTCTGTTATCTTGTCCCTGATGTTCAGAGCAACCCTTCCAGTGGGAAACTGTGCCCCCATTTCTCAAGTGAGCACAGTTTTTCATTTTGAAGGAAGCTGGGTGAAGAAGAATGTGGATGGTCTTTGCCTTGGAAAGAAGATGGGAACTCCTGGGTTCATAGTTAAAAGCTCATCTCTTCTTACTACTTTCTCACCCTCTGTGAGTTGTCTGGGGATATTTAGTATCCCAAGTAGTCTAAAACCTCATTTCATGTCTGCAGGAGACAAGAGGGGGATTTCTAAGAGGGTAGATCTCCCAAGGGGAGGTTCAGAGGGAAGAAAGAGACCCCAGCAACATCACCCCAAACACCTGCAGGATCTCAGGTCTTCTTCAGTGGCCCTCCCCCTGGTGTGGACTGAACCCAGTTTTGCCTGGCTTACTCTCCTGACAAGATGACAGCCTGTGGTGACAAGAGAGGCAGTTGAATGCCCAGCCCCTGCCTTTCCCCAGGGATCCCTTTCTTCTGTTGCAGCCAAATGCTGCTCAGTTGAGAGCTCAGGAAACAAAACAGTCTTTGTTGCTTAAACTGAAATTATTCCCATGGCTGATTGTCCCAGTGGTCTTGTTGTTAACAATACTTCCTCCTCCTCCTCCCCCCTTCCCTCCTCCTCCTCCTCTGCTTTCTCTACCCCACCCACTCCTCGCCCTCTATAATTCTTCATCATTATCCTTCTGAAACACGACAAACCTAACAGAATCCTGCCAAAGCTAGTGGCCCTAGGGAGTTAGTACAAAAACTAAAACAAGAGCCAAACTCATTTGGAAAGGTTTGGGTTTCATGGGAATGGTTTGGTGCAGTGAGAAGGAGAGAAGCAGGGAAGCTGCCCAGTTGGTTGTCTACTGGGATGGTTGCCCAGGGAGTGGGGCCATGACTGGGTCAGTGATTGTTCACCTACTTTAGATCATGGATGTCTCTGAGACTTTGAGGAGCACACATAACACCAGGTTTGGGTTCACAGTTTGGTTTTTCTGAGTACTCAGTCTGCAGGCTACTGCTCCGTACACTCTGACTTCCTTTCACTGGCTTGATCTATTTTAGTTATAAACCCAATGGATACATATAGTTAGGAGATGTGACCATGTAATTTATTGTCTTCATTGGAACACCTTTGAGAGTGAGAGACACTGCTAATAACTATACCGAGTCAACATGTATCATCATCCAAGATGGTCCCAGGCAAACTGGGACTCCCTTCTCTTGTCATGAGAGTTTGGTGGCAAGATCTAGGACTGGGAAGTGGGTTCTATTACAAACTACTTAGAATCTCTGGGTGACTCTGAGCTTACCCAACTGTAAAAATAAAAGAATTGGACTATCTTCAGTGTGCTTTTGTGTGCTGGTGCTTTGAATCCTTCTATCATTTACATGTGAATGGGAGAAAAAATATTTTGGGTGACATATTTTGCTTCCTCTGGGTTGGTTTAATCAATGCATCTGCTCAGATATCTGGGGGAAAGAGATACTGGGACTTGTGAGAATAATGTGGTGCAAAAACCTGGGAATATGTGAGGATTTTTCCTTTTCTGAAAGAACAGGGCAATACTCTTATGAAGTGTCTCCTTGTTCCAAGTTATTGACCACGGTATTGAGTACTAATCATGCAGGGTGTTTACTTGGGGCTTTCGGGGGAGCACCCAAGAGGGGAGGCATTCTCTGTCTCAGGGGTCTAGTCTCTCAGTTATATGGAGAAAACAAGCCTGCATTTGAAGATAACAGTAGCTGGGAAGGCACTGAAATCTCAGAGCTCTTTGAGATCCAGGTGTAGGGATAATTTGGGAGAGATTCTGGTGTTAGGATTTCCCCAGTCACCTTGTATCTCTTGAGCAAGCAGGAGTCAGAAATATGAAAGAAGGTGAGGGGCTCATGGGCGGGTGAAAATGAGTTTGGTGCAGAGCACCGGATCCCGGGACAAGCATGTTTGCAGTTGTTCTGGGTCTGCCATTGATTTTTAGGATGCCCACAGGCAGATCCTTTTCGCTTCTTTCAAAGGTTTCATTTTCTCCTGCTGTTCACACTGAATGAGAATTGAGACCAGAATATTGTAAATGGCTTACCCACTCTGCGTTTTGAGGTTAAAGGCATACAGTGAGGCGGGCAGTGGGGTGGAGAGAAGGCAGTGATCCAGGAGTGAGGACACTGTTCCAAACACTGGCCCACACTCAGTCTGGATATACTGACCCAGTCTTTTTGCTCTAGAAATCTCTATTTTTGTCCTCAGAGGCTTTTGTTTGCTTTTTTTGTTGCTGTTTTTTCTTAAAACAGTGGAATCCTTTTAAAAGGAAGAAATCTTATATAGATTTCTTCCAATATAAAAAAATATAGTATATATATATATGTGTATGTGTGTGTATGCCAGCAGATCAAAACTTAGATAACTTTCCTGTTCCTATAAAAGCTCTGACTGTCCAGAAATGCAGTATCTCCAGTCATCCAATTCCCAAATGCCAAGCCAACTCGGGCTTTATACTTACTTCCTTGCCCCTTATTCTTTACCCTAAAAAAGTGTCCTGCCTTCTGCTACATGTTGCAGTTTTCTGGACCCTTAGGAATGAAGACTGCCCACTTTATGAGGTGTTAAATACAGATCATTTGTGTCAGCTGAATTGTCTTCTTTAATCATTGTGACACATATATAAAGCTGTTTCGATTGAAGAGGGCTTACGACCCTGACTGGCTGACTGGCAGACTAGTACCAGTTCTGTCTTTCGTCTGGCAGCCTATAGAGTGCTCTGAGGCACTTCTTGGCTTGGCTTCCATCAGCCCTGAGGTTGGGGTGAATTTTTAAAAGGTGTGGTACTCCGGTCTGTGCAGCTTCTACAGGTGTTGGCACGCGGAGCAAGGGCTAGGTGGAAACCTCTTCTCTTCCGTGGGTCTGTGAAAATTGCCCATGGCCTGCCCCCAGACCCCTGGCACTTGGAAACCATTGAACAGTTCTCCAAATCGCTCCTTCCAGAATTTGGCCCTCTGTGTCATAGACATGGCTTTCTGGGTTGAGGACCAGAGCCTGGAGTGTGGTCAGCCCCTGGATTTGTCTGAGGAAAACAAGGAGCCAGAAACCAAGAGCTTGCCAATCAAGAAGCCTGGCTCAGTGTCGGTGCCACCTCTGGAGACATCCATTCAGCCTCAAGCCGGCCATCCTGGCTCTCTGGCTGCCAAATCCACTGTTCCCTCAGCAATTCTGGTGCTCAGTTTGATTGTTTACCCAAGCGGGTTATCCGGGACTGTGAAATATGATTCTTGAAGGCTGGAGTGAAGTGAGTGGCCCTCAGGGACCAGACACCTTGGGTTGTAAATCAATCTTTGCCATACAGACACTCCAGCGGTTAGACATTACAAGGTGAGGAGTGGCTCCCTTGTGGAACACCCTGTAGCGATTGCCATGTTAGCCAAGAAGATTGTGTTACTGGAAATGCTCAGATGGAAGATACAGAATCCCCTCTTGGGACTGTGTTTTGGACACATGGGAGCATCTGTTAACAGGAAATGAGTATAGCTGGGCACTGGGAATGATTTGAGGAGTAGCTTTTTTTCTTTCTTTTTGTATGGAAAAGGAACAGATGCTTGCATAGAATATATTTCTTGATAATTCTGTTCAATACTCACGAAAACAAACAACCCAAAACCTACCCATCAGGATAAATGCTTTTAACTCTTTGAGTCTCCTTTATGTTCTAGCACATTGAATAATTATGTCTTCTAAAATTTCATTTTTTGGATGATTTCTAAGCAGTCAGCTATGTTTGAGTTACACTTGGGAAGAGTCAGCAAGTGACTTGAGTTAATGAACTGATAAGGCCACAGACTATCCCTGTGATAATATCTGAGAAAATCCAGACTCCAGATGTCTTGATCTAGTGTTGAACTTAAGTTTTTCAGTTTGGGAAAATGAAAAAGTTCTAGAGATGGATGGTGGTGATGACGGCACAACAATGTGAATGTATTTAATGCCACTGAATTGCACACTTACAAATGCTTTAAAAAGTAAATGTTAACCTCTGTGTATTTTATAATTAGAAAATGAAAATTTATAAAAACCCGAGGTCTTCATTTTTATTTTTAGGCATTGTGTACTCTAAACCAAAGGTAATGTGGTTTGCTTTTTATATTCATGACCCATGAGAATCTGGCATATTTCATATCTCCCTGGACTCTTCCGCTCACTTGTGAGTCTCAAGCTCCGAAATGTTAATTCTTATTCCTCTGTCACATGATTCCTGCTCAGCCGTTTCAAATCCCAGGGAGCAAAATAAAAAGCAGGCTGTGCTTCCATCGCAGAAGTCCTATAAAAAGCTAATGCTGTGAGGGCTCTACAAAGATTTTAGAATCTGTGTTTACTTTGGCCAAGCATCCCAAATTTGGAATGCTGAGAGCTACTAACAAATTCTTGCCACTTACTGACCAATTCATGCTTTATTTACCTGTTTTCCTGCCTCTGAGTCCTTCAGTACATGCTCATCACATCCTGCAGTGTTCAAGGCACCATGTTCAGTGCTTTGAGAAGTATCAGACTGACCTACCCTCAAGGTAGAGGCACTAGAGATAATATTCTTTTTTTAAAAGAATATATTTATTTGAGAGAGAGTGAGCATGAGGCAGGGGATAGGCAGAGGAAGAGGGAGAAAGAGAAAGAATCATCAAGCAGACTTCTGGCTGAGTGCAGAGCTTGACTTGGGGCTCCATTCCAGGACCCCGAGATCGTAACCCATTGGACACTTGACTGACTGAGCCACCCAGATGCCCCTCAGATTTTCTGTTTTTAAAAGTATGCTCATTAGCCTAAATTAGAAACCTGGAGTAATCCCCAAGCTCTTTTTCCCTAAGGACATCTCATTAATGATCAAATCTTATGGCAGTGGTTCCTTTCATGTGTCCCATCCTCTTTGTTCTTCTACCTCTAACATCATCTAAGTCACCAGAATCCCTTCTAGATTACTGAAATAGCTTCCCAATGAGTCTCACTATTTCCTGACTTATGCCTTGAAATCAGTACCAGAATAATCTTTATAAAAACACAAAACTGATTATGTCACTGTGGTTAGAAAATAAAAAATCATTCTACGTTTTCCCATTGTCTACAAGGTAAAATCAAAACCTGTAGGATGGAAATAGGACTTTTTGTGATCAGGCCCTACCTATGCTTCCAGCCTCATCTCCTAGCACTACACTCTATCATGTAGTCTTTCTGCAATTAAATTCTCATAAGTACCTTACAAATTCATGCCTCTGTTTCTTTGCACACAAATATCATTTCCTCTCTTGAAAGTCAGATGAATACTTTATCTGGCTCTTATTTTTTCATTTCTTTTTAAGAAATTGGAAGAGAGAGAGAGTGAGAGCATGCACATGTGCTTGTGGGGTGGAGGCAGGAGGGGCAGAGGGAGAGGGAGAGAGAGAATCCCAAATAGCCTTCACACCCAGGGCTTGTTGCGGGGTTCATTGAGGGGCTGATCTCACAATCCTGAGATCATGACCTGAGTTGAAGTCAAGCATTGGACACTTAACCTACTGAGCCACCCAGTCGCCTAACTTTATCTGGCTTTTTTTTTTTTAAATTTTATTTTGTTTATTTGAGATCGAGAGTGAGAGCAAGCAAGAGAGAGAGAGCATGAGCAGTTGGGAGGGGCAGAGGGAGAGAAAGAAGCAGGCTCTCCCCTGAGCAGGGAGCCTGATGCAGGGTTTGAGCCCAATACCCTGGGATAGTGACCTGAGCTGAAGGCAGATGCTTATCCCACTGAGCCACCCAGGCGCCCCTATCTGGCTTTTAAAACTTAAATGGCATGTCTACTGTGCCCTTCCTTCATACGGTTCCCACTAAAATATCACTTCTTTTAAACCACCATAAATGGCAGAATGGACAGAATTATAAGGTTTAGAGTCACATAAATCCTTATACAAATGTGAAATGATGACCATCATATCAATTGCTGATTATTGATATTTCAGAATCTCCCCAGAGAAAACCTGCTGGTTGAGCAAAGCTAAGCTTATTGGCCTTCTGAGTAAGGGGGAAGGCCAGTATGACTTTTAGTAGCTTCTTAACAATGGGTGGGTGAGGGGAGGATGTTTTAGGGCCTGGGCTGTGTGATTTTAAGGTGGGGCTTTCACGGCAGAAAATTGGATGGGATTGGGCAGGTTATATGTTAAAATAACTTGGAACTGGTGGACGTGGTGAGGCAAAGATCTTAAAGCAATCCTTGATGAACACCTTTGGTCTTAATAATTGAGTAAGCTGTTTTTAACTAGTTCAGTCTTACTGGAGCAAAGATTTCATGGAACAAGAGTACTTTTTTTTTTTTGCCTGGTTCAGTATTTTTAGCACAGAAGCAGGAAAATACTGTCCTGGGATTGTCTAGCCAGGGTCAGGGAAGAACTGGTAGTTTAACTTCTTGCTATCTCATAGGGATATTTCAAGGATTGAGTGCTTTTAATGCATATGAAGTATTTACCATAAAACCTATATAGCAGGTTCTCAATAAAAGGAGTTTATAATTACTACTCTACATATTTTGCATATTAGAACACCTATAGTACTTTATTTCAATGATTTGTTTTAATGTCTCTTTCTCTCTCACTATATCACAAGGAACCAAGTACCAGCCCTATGTTTTATTCATTTTGTATCTCCAGCTTTTAGCACAGAGCTTTGCCACTTAATGGGCTCTCAATAAATGTTTGTAGAATGAAAGAATGAGTGCACTGTGTTAAATAAACTGTGTATGTGAGTTGATGCTGAGGAACTTGTTAGTTATACAGGTGACTAGCTTGAGAAGGGAAGAGAGGACAAAGTCTTCCTGGAATGTAGGAGGTGAATGAAGAAATGAGAAATCTTATTTTTCTCCTGCTCTTGCATACTAAGGAGCAGCTCTTTTGGACTGACGTTTAATACATTTAGCAGACAGCCATCCATCATTCTTTGTTTGCAGACAAGAGCAGGTGATAGCTCCATTAACTCTGCCTGCGTAACCCGTGGAGCAAAACCTCCAAGGTTGGTTTGGATTAGGACCTGATGCTAGCTGATGTGGAACAGGGCAGAGAGGCTGAGAAAGACAAGCATGGCTGGTGACTGTTTCTCATGTTTAATGGGAAAATCTTGAACTGTGGCAACCCTTTGCACTAAGAAGGTAGGGATGACTCAAGAGAAAACCAGGACCATATAGTGTCAAGAATGGGATTGATAGTTCTGTCTCTTAGTAGTGAATGACACTGTTCAGGTTAAATAACAACACCGAGTCTTCACTTTCATTCTGCTAGGCAGCCTATGTTACACAGATAGTTGTTCTTGGAAATCATATATTTGCTCGAATCCAACCTTGCTTCTACTGAGGCAAAAAAAGAGTTTGGGTTATGTAATAGCTGTCTGATCTTAGTTTATACTTCTGTTAGAGCACCGACTCAAACAAAACCATACTTAGTTTTGTAAAGATCTTTTTCACTAGAGTACAACTCCCATAGGGGAATGGTCAGTAGCTTATTCAACATTTCAAAACTGCCAGGCCCCTTTTGCCATGGATCCCAGGAGTGACAATGCCTGGCACATAATAGAAAATGTTTGCAAAATTGATGGTGATGAAATGAATATACATAGATGGAATACCTGAGTCAAACAAAATATTTCTTTTAAAATAATATTAATTTTGAAAAAAAATAATATTAATTTTGGTTATAAAGTAATGCTTCATTAGGAAATATGTAACCATAACCAAATTTATACGGAAGCAAAACAAACCCATAAAGTCAACACTGTGAGCACTTTATTCACCCACTTTCATACATACACATACATATACACATACACACAGTACATAAATATGTATTTATATATAGATATGTATACTTAGACTTAAAATACATTTATACATACTTGTGTTTGTAAATATAATGTATATATATTTAAGTATGTATATATGTGTGTGCATGAAATTGGATTTACATTATGTAAATAATTTTGAACCTTATTTTTTCCACTTTATCTATTGAAGAATTTTCACATGTTTAAAATATTTTTGAAAACATTTTTATTAGCTATATAGTTTTCCATCTTGTAACTTGGCATTATTTACCTAAATTGTGTCTGTCTTAGAAATTTACCAGGAGCTCCTTTGTGACAAATATTGAATGTATGTCTCTATTTATATTGTTAAAAGAAATTCTAAATTTGTTTTGGCTCAAAGGGCGAGAATATTTTTAAGACCCTTTATCCATGTTACCAAGTTGTACTTCATAAAAATTTTACTGATACATGATTTCCTCCACAAAGCATGGTTTTTCTTTTTCCTGTAGTGGTTCCAATGCAAGTTTTTAACATTAGAGAAAAATTTGGTTTCAATTTTAAAGGAAAAAAATAGAATTTTATTGCGCTTTAATTTGCATGTGTTTCTTCATCTTGAATGATGTATGAGTATCTTCTATTTTACTATAATGTTTACCATTTTCTTATTGAGTCACCAATAAGAGCTTCTTATATATTAATATTGTAGTTTTTTTCACACTGTCATTTACCTTCTATGTTAGAGTTGACAAACATATTAAAATTTATGGGAAATAAAATATAATCTTTCTTTTTTTCTTTTACACTGTAGTTTTTTCCTTTGTTGTTAGGCTTAGAAGTTTTAGTACAAAGTCAAACCAAGAAGTTCATGCTTCTTTGGTTTAATTTCTTATATTTAGCCTTTTAATTCATTCACCTGGTGCTATTTGGTATAACACATTAATTAAGGATGGTATATTTTTTAAACTGCAAATATTTTTTGTAATTGCCCCAGTCTAATTTAATGCATAATTTTAATAATAATTTTAATTGTCCCAGTCTAATACATTAAGTTTTCTCTTCCCATTAATTTGTTGTACTAAAATCTAATGTAACTTGAATATTCCTGTGCCTCATGAGCCTATGGATATTAATTGGGTCATTTTAACAGTACTTACTTAAATTTCAGTGGGATGTGTTCCTGTTTGAGCAGGAATTCCAGTCGCTCATGTGACACCCTCCACCTCCACCCTTCACCCCAAGACCCATCCCCTCTTGAGTATTTCTGGGAATTCTTAGGGGCTGGCTCATGTATACTCTCTGACAAGTCTGATTGGAGATTTTCGAGACAGTGCTTTTGCCTTGAAATGAAGTATGTAATCCTCCCTTTCCAATTACTCCATCTAAATGGATCCTAGTAGTTGATGAAGTAATTCTTTACGTATGCATTACAGCTAATCAAAGAAGAAAGAATGATAGAATTAAAGTATGCCATTTTGCTACCTGTAAGGAAGTAATGGTTATAGGCAGTGTTCTCATTGGCTTCTAAGACTATTAGGTAAAAAAGCTCGTGGAAAACTTTTAAAGTGGCTATGACTGATAACATCTAAACCCATGGATCCATCTTAATGGAAAAAGAGACAGCCAAACACACATGCCTCTTGATGGGATTCTATAACATAGCTTTGAAGAGTTTGAACAAAAAATATCCAACTGGAATCTGCTCAAGTCCCTAGATCTAATTATTAGCTCTCAAGGCACTCAAGGGATGTAGGAACGTATAAAACAACACTATGAGGATGTATTTGGCAAAATTGAGAATGTAAGGAGCTTTTTGGGATAGACAATCCTGTTCATTCAATGATTAAATTGTGAAGAAATTTGCAAAGGAATGGGGAATCTACACATTGAGAGTGACAAAAGAGACATAGCGACTAAATATAATGTGGTCTTGTTTGACTCTTGTTTCAAATCAAGAAACATTGTGAACCAGTGAGGGAAATTTTAACTCTGATTGAATATTTGATGATGAATTATTTTTAGTTTCAGGCATGATAACAATTATGTTTTAAGAAAGTATTATTGTCTTTTAGAGAACCACATGGAAATAATTATGGATGAAATGACATGCTGCCTGAGATTCATTTCAAAATAATTCAGTGTGGAATGGAAGGGATATGAATTTACATGAAACACTGGCTATAGGTTAATCATTGTTGAAGATCAGTGATGGGTCTATGGAGCTTTATTCTACTTTTCTTTTTTTGTGTGTGAAATTATTAATTTATTTTTGTGACAGAATAGCACAGCACTTACCATTTTAACCATTTTAAGGTGCACAGTTCAGTTGCATTAAGTTCATTCATGATGTCATTCACCATTATTACTCTCTAATTTCAGAATTTCTTAATCACCTCAAAAAGGAATGTGAAAGTTTCCTTAAGAAAAATATTTATAGGGGATCCCTGGGTGGCTCAGCAGTTTAGCACCTGCCTTTGGTCCAGGGCACCATCCTGGAGTCCCAGTATCAAGTCCCGCGTCAGGCTCCTGGCATGGAGCCTGCTTCTCCCTCTGCTTGTGTCTCTGCCTCTCCCTCCCCACCCTCTCTCTGTTCATCATGAATGAATAAATAAAATATTTAAAATATATTTATAATGAAAGCAGCATCTACTAAATATATGGGTGGCTACTCAGTTTATCATTTTGTTCCCTTTGTCTTTCTTTTTTTTTTTGTTTAAAGATTTTATTTATTTATTCTTGAGAGACACAGAAAGAGGCAGAGACATAGGCAGAGGGAGAAGCAGGCTCCCTCTAGGGAGCCCAATGCAAGACTCAATCCCAGAACCCTGGGATCATGACATGAGCCAAAGGCAGATGCTCAACCTCTGAGCCACCCCAGGTGCCCCTTCCTTAGTCTTTAAATCAAAGAGTCATATGATATGGGATATTAAAAAAGTCTGTATTTTTTTTTTTGTCAAGTTAGTTGCTTTTCTGAGCTGAAGCCTGGTGATAATGTTCTTTGAATTTTCTTCCAAATTCTGGCAACAGTTTATCTACCTTAACATTTTCTTTTAAGTAGTTCCCCCTTTTTTACATCAATATTTTAGCATTTGACTTAGAAGAAGTCATTGCAGGATCTGCTAGGTGCCATTTTTAAATGGAAGCACAGTCTGATTTCTTGGATTGCCCACTAGGGACATTTTTTTCCTGTTCCATAGAGGAGTAATATTAAGAAAAAAATATTGACACTTACCACTAGGTGAACCAGTAACACAATTATTAGGTGAGAAAGTCTGAATCTTTGTTCTAACTGGAATTTCTGAACACCTAATATCCAAATGTGAAATCCCTGCATCAAAAAAAATCCATGTATAAGTGGACCCATGGAGTTCAAAGCCATGTTGTTCAGGATCAATTGTATATTTGAAGCCTGAGGCCACTAATTTGATGTATTCCCAGTGATGACACACCTTCATTTTTCAATGATATTCTGCTTTGGAAGAACAATAACAAATTATGGCCTATCTGACAAATAAATTGAATGATGTAGGCAAAGCAGTTAATGTTAAAAAATGAAGGATGCTCTAAGATAATGTAGTGAAGTTTTGCATGTGCTGTATCGACTGTTTTGAGGCCATACTGCTTCTTAAAATAATTGTGTAAAGCTCAATGCTTACCTAAAGACAACTGCTAGAATGATTTTTTTTTTATAAAACAACACATGACTTTGAATTCATTACTTTAGTATCACAACCGATAGCCTTTATTAATCTACTTTTTTAGACATGTATCTACTATATGTATGAGAGTGCTAAAAGCATCATCAAAAAATGAAATAAAGGTGTAAAGGGCATGCAGCCATAGCAATCAGCAAGGCAGGGTGAGAAGGACCTACCCTCATTACAGGTGAGGAAGTTCTTTGTTCAGAGTCTTTCCTTGAGTGAGGAGCAACCATTGCTAGGACTAAAACTATCTCCTGAACTTCTTGTTCCGAGTTCTCTCCACCTTAATATTATAGAGATGGGTCATCTGGAAGGTTGCGGGCAGTTCTTTCTGAATATCCATCAGGATATACTTACTTCCTTTCTGCAGAGGATAATTTAAATGTAATCTCACCTGTAAAGGACATTTAGTTTTTCTAAGCCAGTGATTCTAACTGAATTTGAATATACTCATCTGAATTTTCTGCAAAGCATGTTTTAACTCTTGACTGCATTTAGCATGTTAAGACCTGGGAATAGGATTTTCACAATTCTTTTGAATGAAGAAATGAAGGAACTAATTATGATTATTTTAATTCAATTGGTACAACTTCATTTGGTAATAGAAATGCTAGAAAATCCTGGGGTGGGTGGGTGGGGGAGAGATAGAAAAAAAAAAAAACAGAGAGAGGGAAGTAGGGTAGGAGGGAGGGAGGAGGGTCTCTTAGGTAAGCGGAAGGTCCATGAGGCTCACAGTGCTTCCTTAAGATTTAGAAGACCTGGGTGCTAGATCTGTGATCACCACTATTCAGCCATGTGACTTGGAAACACATCTAACTTATTTGGATTCTTTAGTTTCTAAAAGAGATGGTTTTTGGTAAGGTAGTCTTGAAGTTCCCTTTTAGTTGGATAATTCCTTGACTCTAGGAAAGAATGTTGGATCTAAAACAATCAGCTGTTATATTGTGAGTTGATACAAAAGGCTGGCTTTTAGCTTAGTGTGATACCATGTTGGAAGCAGCATCTATTTGAACATGGACTCCAAGTATAGTTTTCTGAAAATGGAGGAAGTGAAGTTGACAGGACATCCACTCCGTGTTACCATCTTTATCAAATATAGTATCAATGAAATCCTTGACCTTGAGAATATATTTCTAATGAGCAACTAATTCTGAATAATTATGAGTAATATTTATATGTTCACATGTATAATCATATAGAGAGGAGGGGGCCAGAGAGAAAAATTGAGGAGCTTTAAGGTTTGAATTTCTTAGTATCACACAGCTGGAAGAGGTTGGTTTTTTGTTACAGATCCGGCCTTTTCAAATGTGCCACCTGGGACATTTCCATCAACTTTTTCTTTGTTCACCATCAGACAAAAGGAACTCAACTGTTCAAAGTGTAGTGAGTTTTCAGGAAGATTATTCATTTATAGCAGGACAAGATGAAAAATGAACACCAGAGTTTCTCAAATGAGAAGTCTAGGGAAGATAATTTAACTTTTCTGAAATTTTTCAAAAGCACCTAAATTTGGACCAGGAAGTCATTCGCATCACTCACCTGTGGGACTGGTCACTCCTCAGATGAAACAGCAGCGCACTCACTTAACAGCCTGTCCTCAGGGCTGCAGCTGCTGCTCAAAGGACTGATCAGGGCTCTGGTCAGGATTATGCTCTCCCTGTTTTTTTCCACTGGGAAGGAATCATTGTCTTTAAATGACACTTCTTGCCTTGTCCTTTGTGGTATGGTTTTATTTTAACTGACACTTGGGCTTGAAATTCAGTGGCTGATAGGGTGTGAAATGGAATCCAGCATGCTGTGCAACATGTACAAGCGGACTGGTGCCAGGGGCCCTGGGGGACAGGTTGGAACCTTCATTAGTCCAGAATTGTTAGCCACAATGAACTGGAAATTACTGATGGTTCATACACAATAGCCAAGCCGTCATGAGCAATTAAGGAGCACTGGTGTAATTGACCTGATTTGAGGATGCAGGGCAGCTGAGCACTTCTCCCTGGGGCCAGCTCTCCCACGTGAGCAGAGCAGATGGCCATCTGAGGGATTACAATAACAAGGGCAGCTGAATAGTCAAGTGACCAGTCAGGGTAACCAAGGGGACAGGGCAGTTAGATCCCTTCTGGATGGATGGGCAGCTCATGCCTAACTGGGCTGCACCATATGTCCCTGTCTGTGGCACCCTTCCCCTCCCTCACAGAAGTGTTTCTTCTAATGCAAAGTGTAAGGGCGAGGGATGTGTCGCTTCAACAAATTCCTCTATGTTGGCACTGTGATGAATGCTGGTAATACAGAGATGAGTAAGGCACTAGGAATGGACTCAAGGAACTTATGATTTAAAGGGGGTCAAGCAGACATGAATACAGGTGAGTATAATTACAAGTCCTCTTTCTAATGCTGCCAGAGCACATACCATATGATGAATGCAAAGAAAAAGAGACATCATTTCTTACTAGGGAAGACATGGAGAAAAAGTGACTGTTTCCACTATATATTCACTAAAAAATGGCTCCATGGCTGAGTACATTTCAAAACCACCACATAAGGATTTATAATACACATTAGCATATGTGATATATTCTAAATAGGAAATGCATAAATATGATTCAAATTTTAAAATATCTCACCTATATCCCCAGGAACTCAATTTCCTCATTGGCAGCAACCACTTTTACTAGTTCTGGTGGACTCTTCCAGTGATACTCTGTGCCTGCGCATATACGAGCACGCATATCTACATCCCTTTCTTTGCTTATTCAGAACTTTGATGGGTTTTTTTTTCATTTAAAATCTATCCTAAGAATCTCTCCTTATCAGTCCATTTTGAGCTAACTTTAAATGACTATCTTATTCCATTGTATGAGAAGATTTCCAATTACTTAGTTTGCTGTCTTAGTGAACATTCTGTTGCAAAAAAATACTTCAGCAAATCTTCTTGCAAATGATTAATTACATTATGTACATGTTCATATATAGGGGCAATTTCTAGGAGTATTGTTTCTGGGAAAATTGGTACTCTCATTTTTAATTTCAAGAGAGATGGCCAAATTATTTTTGTTGAAGTGATTCACCCCTACCAACAACAATATGTGGACCTGCCCACTTACTACTTTTTCACTAATTCACTGTGTTATCAACTTATTTTATTTTAAATCTTGATCAATATGATAAGTAAAAATGGCACTTTGTAATTAATTTTTTTTCTTATGAGTGGTATAGGGGAAAAAAACCTTTTCATCTACTTTCTTAGGTTAAGTTGCTAGGTGCTGCAAACTAAACTGACAACAGATTAACAGAAGAAAAATCATACACTTTTTATTGATGTTAATATTTTTACATGTTTGAGGGCTTTACAGGAAAGAGATGAAAACCCCAAAAAAGCAGTTGGATTTGGGAGCTGATGTACCATTTTAACAAAGGACAATAAACTGTGGAGAAGTGAGTAGACAAAAGAAAGAAGCTTTGTTGGGGATCCCTGGGTGGCTCAGCAGTTTAGTGCCTGCCTTTGGCCCAGGGCATGATCCTGGGGTCCTGGGATTGAGTCCCATGTCGGGCTCTCTGCGTGGAGCCTGCTTCTCCCTCTGCCTGTGTCATGAGAGACAGATCTATGTCTCTCATGAATAAATAAATAAAATTTTTAAAAAAATAAAAAAGGAAGAAAGAGGGTTTGCACTTCTACGGCCTATGAATTGTAGGAAAGACCGGGAAATCTATGAGGGAGACCAGGAAATAAACGAGGAAAATATGAGGAGAAAATACACAGAAGATCAGTATTATTCTGGTGAGGACTCTTTGCGCGAACTCATCTCAGCATCATCCACTCCTCGTCTCTGGTGATAAGAGAACTGTCCTCTTCCTGGTAACAAGGAGGGAACCTTTCATACAGGAAATTCATACCCTGCTTTTTAGGCAGAGGGCATAAGGTTCTTCCTATGCCTGCTGTTTCTAACTTGTCTTCAGCCCAAAATAATCAGTATGCCAAAGTGGCATGTTTGAGGATGGCATATTCTGATCCCCTTCAGTGGAGTTGAGAAATTTTTCTTATATTTAAGAGCTGTTTTTATGTTTTGTCTATTTAATTTTTTATATATTTCCCCTTTTCATTATCGATTTTCTTTTAAAAAAAAAGATTCTATTTATTTATTTGAGAGAAAGAAAGAAATAGCAGGAGGGGCTGAGGGAGAGGGAGAAGCAGACTCTACTGAGCAGGGAGCCTAATATAGGGTTGGATCCCAAGACCGTGGGATCATGACCTGAGTCCAAGGCAGATGCTTAATTGACTGAACCATCCAGGTGCCCCTATTAATTATTTTCTTTTGGAATTGTAGGCATGCAAGTTATATTAAAGAAATTAGAAATTAGGCCTTTGTGAAATGAGATGAGACTCAAATATTTCTCTGAACCTCTAGTTATCTTTTTGATAATAATTCATGATATTTTTGCCAAGCAGATAATTAAAAAAAAAAACTTTCGATTAGTCGAATTTATTGATTTCTACATCTAGAGTTTCTGAGCTTTGTGTCTGACTTTGAAATTCTTCCAAAATTATATAGAAAAATAGTTCTCCCATAATTTCAGGTAGTACTTTCTTACAAGGTTGATATTTGAGTCTTTGATCTATCTGAAATTTATTTTTTTTTAATGTAAGGTTGAGGTAGGAATCCAGGAATCAAACCATGTATCTCAAAATAATTTATTGAATGATCTATCTTTTTTTTTTCATTGAAATAAAATATCACATTTATCTTATATTAGGCTATTTTTGGGTTCATTTCTGGACTTTCAATTCTATTTGGACTTTCTGTCTACTCAGTGTCAGTATTGCTAAGGACTGTAATTTTATAATGAGGTTTAGTATAGGCTAGAGAAATTTTCCTTTTATCACTCTTCCAGACTTTTTCTGGATTTTCTTGTTTGTTAATGTTTTCATATGAATATCAGATTCAGCTTGTCTTGTGAAAAATAAATGGTTGGTATTCTTCAGGGGGAGTTCCATTAAATATAGATCAACACAGGGAAAACTGACATCTTGATATGTATTCAAGAACATAATTTTATATATTTGTCTTTTTGTGATTCCTTAGTACCAGTTTAAAGATTTCTTCCTATGGATTTCCTATAATTCTTGTTAAATTCATTTCCTATGTATTTTATCTTTTTTGCTGCTATTGATTTTTCTTTCATTATGTCTGCTAACTTATTTTTATATATGAAAACTTGATTTCTATATATTATTTTTTATGTAGTGAAATTAGTAATTTATATTGCTATTTGAAATATCTCTTCACTTGATTCTTTTTGGAGTTTCCTGTTAATAATAACAGTCATGAATAAACAATTCATTCAAATACGGATAAATCTTACCTTCATTTTTCCTGTTTTTATACCTCTTTTCTTTTTTCTTTTTTTGCTATTTCTTATAGAACAATATTAAACATAAATGCAAGAAGGCATCTTGTTTTGCTCTAAGACTCTTTTTTTTAGATTATTTATTTATTTATTTATTTATTCATGACAGAGAGAGAGAGAGAGAGGCAAGCAGGCTCCATGCAGGGAGCCCGATGTGGGACTTGATCCCGGGTCTCCAGGATCACTCCTTGAGCTGAAGGCAGCGCTAAAGCGCTGGGCCACCAGGGCTGCCCTGCTCTAAGATTTTAATGAGAGAGTTTCTAGTTGTATTTTCCTGTCAAATATACATATGCATGTAGACCCACATACACAGAAGTATCCATGTATTTTATTTTAAATTTTTTTCTGAAGAATAGTTGTTAAAATTTGAAATGCCTTTTCAACAGTTGTGTAGTTTTGTATGATTTTTCTATTCATGAAGTAGAAGATAAATATGGTGAATTATATGAATATATTCCTAATATTAAACTATTTTTATAGTCTTCGAATAAATTATTTTAGAAAATTCTCCTGTATTCTGTTTGTAAATATTTTTGTGACATTTACATCAATAATTGTAATGGTAATTGGCTTATAGTTTCCTTTTTTGTGGGTTCAGTTTTTATTAGGGTTTGGTAGTGTTGTTATATTTTTTCATAAGAATTATTTGAAATCTTTTTTCTTGGAAGATTTGAAATAGTACTAGGACTATCTGCTTCTTAGTAAATAAGTCATGGGGATGTAAGGTATATCATGGTGATTATAGTTAATAATACTGTATTGTACTAGTTTTAGTTATAGTTAGTAATTCTGTATTTGAAATTTGCTAAGGGAGTAAATCTTTTTCTTTTTTAAAGATTTTATTTATTTATTCATGAGAGACACAAAGAGGAGAGAGGGAGAGAGAGAGAGAGAGAGAGAGGCAGACACAGGCAGAGGGAGAAGCAGGCTCCCTGCAGGGAGCCCGATATGGGACTCAATCCTGGGTCTCAGGGATCAGGCCCTGGGCTGAAGGAAGTGCTAAACTGCTGAGCCACCTGGGCTGCCCAGGAGTAGATCTTTAAAGTTCTTATCACAAGAAAAAATTTGTAACTATGTGTGTTTTGTGGATGTTAAATAAACTTATTGTGGCGATCATTTTGCAATAATTACACATATTAAATCATTATGTTATACAGCTGAAAGTAATAAAATGTTATATATCAATTATATCTCAAGAAAAAGTTTGGTAGAATATCTTGATGAAAGCACCTGGGCCACTTATTTTTTTGAAGTAACTCTTTTACATTTTTTCCCTTTTGTTCAATTTAATTTTTATGTTCTATAATTTCTTCCTATTTCACTTTGATTTCTTGGACTCCCTATTGTTCCTGAAATTTTATTTTGATTTTGCTTTCAGTCTCTTTCTTCTGTGTTTTCTGTAGTTTTTCTTTATGATAATGGCTGTGTGTCGTTTGATTCAAAGATATTTGTAATTTTTAGGTGTTCCCTGTAAATTGTACCCTTTTAATAATATTTACCTTAAATTCAACCTTACCTGAATTTTCCCTCCATGTAAATACTCAATAAGCCTTTGCTGAGTTGTTTTATTTTCAACCTATCTGAGCCACTGCTCAGGTGTGTCATGGTGTGTCTAGGTGTGTGTCTAGGTGTGTGTCATGTATGGCTTGTGCCCTGTGTCATATTCCCTGAGCCCACTTTTTACCCCAGCTGTTGCTGCAGCTGGCTCTGTGTGTGAGTGTTCTGAAAGCCTCTGGCCTCCTCTGTGACTTGAAGCTAAGCATCTGCATACCAGCTCAGCCACTATCATCAGCAAAACTTCATGACTAATGGAAGACAGGAGACCACAAATAAATATTCGCCTTTTCTGTGTCTTGGAGGGACAGTTGGTATATTCACAGGGATGTATGAAGGTCCTCATGGTAATGGATTCCATGACACACCCTTTCCCTGATTCACCTCTCCCAACCCTCCATCCTGATCCTTGGGATTATTTCCCCAAATTAGCTACCTGTATCAGCTCCTTTTGGGGGGAAGCCTAGATTAAGACAGTGTGTCTTTTCAATTTGCAGTGAATTAAATCTTGCTTTGTACCCATCTTTTAACATACTCTTATGTTGTACTATGTGTAAAAAACATATGGTATATTCATTGATATGAAATATATTTGTCCTTAATTTGGTTATATTTTATTGTTCCCATAGTCTTTCTTTCATGATAAGATTTGTGTTTCTGTGTCTATATATTTCCAGGGATTATATTTTTGTTTTAATAATTCTTTTTTATATTTATGAGCTATAGAGGAAATTCTGACCAATGGTTGACCCTCAAACTAGATCTGGGCAGTCTGGCAGTTGGAGGCTCTTCAATCCTCCCTGTCCTTGGATGCATGCTCTGCCTACCATTCCTATAGCAGGGAGCCGCTTTCAAGGTCACAGCCTTGGGAAATCATGTGTCCTTGAGAACATCTGAACCCTGTTAAGGCCTCTCAGTATAAACTCTGAAGATTCTGGCAGTGGATGTGGATATCTACTCATTGCTTGATGCCCAAGGTAGATAAGCCTCATAAGTTCCCTTGCTTGCTGAAACCTCCACCTGCCAATCTGCAGTGGCCTGCCTCTATGTTCCATCTCTCCTGACCCTCTGTGTCCAGTTAGAGAACCAACAACTATATTTATTGATTCCTTTCTATAAACAATGATGTAATTAGTACAATTTTAAATTCTCCATTTTTATCTCTATTTTGCCACTCATTTTTGTTGAATATTTCATTTTTATTAATGTTATCTGATATCTTTAAATATATTTATACCACTGTTAGCTGATTTATTTTATCTAAATGTCTTTTGATACTTGGTGATAACAATTGAAGAAATCCACCCACATTCACTACCTCTCCTCTTCTCCTATGAGCTTTATTAGTGAAGGTTATACAATTATATTCTCTTTTGTAACTATGGTCTTCACATTATGTTAGTCTTACTTTTATGATAAAATGGATCCAATACTCAGCATTCATTCTTGTGCCATAGGTTTCCTGTTCATTCTCTGGTAATTTCTATAGAAAACTCTTGGGAACTATATTTTAATTTTTCACTTTAAAAATTATTTGTTTCTTGCCTTTATATTTGGGCCACAGTTGGTGTGGTTATGTTTTATGTCACACTTTTAGGTATTGCTTTGTAGTCTCCTCATATTAAGACTTGCTATGGGAAAAAAGTCTGAGGCCTATCTAAATTGTCATCTCTCTTTTTATCACTTGACTTTCTGTTGGTCAAGGAAAAAATTATTCATTTTTGAAATCCAACAGTTTACTAGATTATATCTTTCTGTTGATTGCTATAGATTAATATTTCCTAAGGCATTAATTTATGACTGAAGTCTTTTATTTGTGAAACTTTTTCTTTAAAATTTTTTCTTCTAGTATTTTGTTCCTCTATCTTGGGGATACCAATTAACCATATGCTGGATATTATTTGCCTATCTCTGTTTTATTTTCATTCTCTCTACTTGGCTCAGTCATGTTCTCTCTGTACTTTACTATGTTTTAAGCAATGGATATTATTCTTGAGCTACTTCCAAGTGGTTTTATATGACTGCCATTGTATGATGATTATTCTTCCACTTATTTTTGGATCTTTGCAGATTCAAATTTTCACTTTTTGTTGTCTTGTCATAGTTTCTTCATACTCTCATAGATCTCTTTTGTGCTGTAGATTTGAAGAATTCATTCATAAATTTAAAACTCATAAAATACATGATCTTAAGACTTCAGTGAGCATTTCCATCTCTTCCCCTCCCTCAATGTTTTTCCTGAATTTGTTTGTTTATTGCCTTATAATATTCTTTGGTAGATATTGTGATGGTACTTTTATACTTATTATTCACTTTGATTATGTTATTAGGAGATTTGTTTACAAGACTGTAGTCTTGTAATTTACTGCTATCCTATTTATTATGCAGGGATGAATATGTACAAATGCCACATTTTTTATTTTAAAAATTATGCACTTTCTACTTTTACTCCACATTCATTCTGGATCTCAAGGATCTTCCTCCTTGTTCTTCTTCCAGAAAACTATCCTTTAGTATTTATTTTAGGGAGGATCTACAGGAGATAAACTCTTATAGTCTTTGTATGTATAAAAAACTCTTATGTCACTTCTGCTCTTAAAAGATAGTGTAGGTGGGTATAAAATTCTAAATTATCAGGCATTTTCCTCAAATATTTGAAAGACATTATTTTATCTTTATTGGCTATCTCATAGATGAATTTACCTACTTTGTACACTATCTTGTTGGTTTTAAGATTTTATATCCCTTCTAGGTTTGATATGCTATTGTATAGCTATGGATAGGTTTATATTTATCTATCTCACTTGGAATTTTTAAATATGTTTTGATTAGAGGATTTGTGTCTTTCTCCAATCTTAGAAAATTCTTAGCTCTTTTTTATAAATACTGGTTTTCAGCTATATCCTTTTTATCTTTTTCTGAAATTCTTTACAATGCACATTGGAAGTTGAAGATTATCCTTTATGTTCCTTAGCGATTTCTCATATTTTTTAAATTCTTTTTATCTCCCTTTCTCTGTGCTCTAAATGAATTCCACAACCTTTTTAGCCCAATTCTCTTTGACTATGTCTAGTCTCATATAAAATCTACTTCAGGAATTTTTGTTGTATTTCAACTTCTTGTTTTATTTTGTCTTTGTTTCTTTTTTGATATTTATACTTGTATTTCCTGTTAATGATTGTGAGTACTCTTTAAAAATCTTTATCAGTTTTTCTAAAAACTAATTATATCTTAAGTGTATTTATGTTCTTTTTTTTAAGATTTTATTTATTTATTCATGGGAGACACAGAGACACAGGGACATAAGCAGAGGGAGAAGCAGGCTCCCTGTGGGGAGCTCAATGCAGGACTCAGTCCCAGGACCCCGGGACCACAACCTGAGCCAAAAGCAAATGTTCAACCACTGAGCCACCCAGGCACCCTAAGTGTATTTATGTTCTAGTTGTTTTGTTTTCTGTCTTTCTTAGTATTTTTTCACATGTTTTGGTGTTTTGATGAGAAAGGTCATTTTGATTTGGTGTTTCTTCACTCCTCTGTTCCCACTCTTCTGTTACTGTGGGTTTAGTGCTTGCTTTTCAGGACTGCAGTTTGCAATCAGGCCTCATTATTTATTGTGTGACTCCTGCTTCTAAGTAATATTGGGCAAATGACAGATCCAATCCCTGAGCCAGTAGACAGCTTGGCTTAGTTTTTGTTTGAAAGACTTTGCCTGTGTTTTCTGCTGCCTCCATACTTTAAGTGACTAAAAGTAGGTCTTTAGACCAAGGTTTCTCACTGTACTCAGTAGTATACTATTTATATACTGGAACTATTGAAATTTTGCACCAAACAATTCTTTGTTTTTTTTTGGGGGGGGGGGAGGGGCTTTGTGTGTGTGTGTGTGTGTGTGTGTGTGTATTAATTGTAAAATGTTTTACAAAATCCTTGGTCTCTGTATATTATATATGAGTAACATCTTTTTTTTTTCTCTTTTAAAGATTTAACTATTTATTTGAAAGAGACCATGAGATGGAGAGGGAGAGAGAATCTGAAGCAGACTCTATATTAAGTACAGAGGCCTATGTGGGCCTTGATTTTGTGACCACAAGATCATGACCTGCACCAAAACCAAGAGTCAACTGCTCAACTGGCTGAGCCACTCAAGTCCTCCATTAGTAGCATCTTTAAATCTCCAATTCTGACAATCAAAATGTTTCCTGACATTACTAAATGTCCCCTGGGGGACAAAAGTACCGCCAGTGTAGAACCACTACTCTAGAAAATTGATGGAAATCTATTTCAGTCCTTTGTCCAAAAAAGGAGAGAACTTCATTAAAGCCTCTTGCTCCAAGTAATATCCTAGTTCTGGCTCTTTTTTTCTAGCTGACTGTAACTGTCTTTTTCAAACCTAGAGGTCTACATCTCATGGCTTCAGCTGAGCTGACCACTTTATATTTTTCTCCCTTGTCGTCCAACAGATATTTATCTTGATTTTGAGATAAAATTTTTGTGTATTTCTGTTTTCTATTTTCATCTTTATGTATAATTTCTCTTTGTCCAGAGCAGAGAGGTTGCATCAAAGTCAAAACTAGTGGAGCTATCTTTACTGGGAGACTTCACCACTTTTTTTTATAGGGTTATTATACTCATACTCCCCTTAAGTCACCCCCAAACAGCACATAAAGCAAAAGAGGAGCAAGTAAAAAGTAGTATTATATTTTTAGGTTATGATGCTCCTCTGCCCATCATCAATTTCTGCCTCTATGCTAGACCTTTCCTTTCAGTACATGAATAAATTCTTAAATATCCATGTAATCTGGCTCCTACCTACTCTCCAACACCATCTGGTAACCCCTATTACCTAGCCACAATGGACTTCTTTTTGTTTTTCCCCAAGTCAGGCTTATTCCATTTAAAAAAAAACTTACCTATTTATCTTTAAATTGTACAACTTTGCCATAGATTACTTTCAACAAAAGTTGAAACATAAAAAGAAGATAGGGAGGAGACTAACTAAAAAAAGTAACTCAAAGACTAATTCTAGAAAAGCTACAAGCTCATTTCATTTTAGGACACTTTGGTTTTCTTTACACATCTTTGTTCAGTTTGTTTCTTCTGAACATTTAAATATTAGCTTAAATAACACCTTCAGCAGAAGGCTTCCCTGACTATCCAATCAAAAATATCTACTTAAATATTTCCTTGCATTGTCCTGTAATAGTTCTCTTTCTCTATAAGTGTCCATTCTCCATTAGTCTTTTACTTTTTGTATTTGCTTATTATCCATTTCCATCTACTGTAATGTAAGCTCCTTTAGGGAAAAGACCTTCAAGTTCTTGTTTAAAGCTGTATCTTCAGTGCCAAGGATAAACTTGATACATACATACAGATCAATATTAAATATTTGGTGAACAATAATAACTGCAAAAAAATGATATGCATACACAGTTTATTTGTTCCCTTAATAAAATTCATCCTAAAAGGAGACTTGAAACATTACCCTCTTATTCTCATCCTCCAAAATTTTTAGAATAATTTCTTTTTTTTAAAGATTTTATTTATTTATTCATGAGAGACAGAGAGAGAGAGAGAGACAGAGACACAGGCAGAGGGAGAGGCAGGCTCCATGCAGGGAGCCTGATGTGGGACTCGATCCTGGGACTCCAGGATCACACCCTGGGCCGAAGGTAGGCGCCAAACCACTGAGCCACCCAGGGATCCCTTAGAATAATTTCTTTATAAATTTATTAAATGCATCAACAACATTTAGTCACTTCTTAGACTGCTTTCATGAGGAAATGCACAAGGAATCTCTGGTACAGAATGGCTGACACAGTCAGTATTCTCTGAGGTGGGGGTACACACAAACTGAAGAAAATACTTTTCATATCTGGAGCTGAATACTGACTCTTTTTTTTGAACTTTCTTAAGCATTAGGTATTGAACTGCATATAACAGAATATGTTTGGACTTAAAGTTTTGTTGCATTCCTCTTGTTATTTCAGATAGGTATAAAATGTTCTTAGGAGTTAGTCTGAAATTAGGTAAATGTTTATTAAGGACTAGGTTAGATCATGTCACTGGTTTATGTTCCATATGTTTCTGTGGTGTTTTACAAAGAAATGGCTGTAGAAAAGAAAGGTATGGGAACCTATGAAAGGTTGCAAAACGAAGAAGTTAGATCTGTATTTCAATTTATTTATGTGGACAGTGATACTAATAATACCTAATCTCTTCTGACTTTAGATGATGACTGTGATCATAAAATTAAATAAATGTATAAGTGTTTTGGACACACCATGGTCAAAATGCAATACTAGTAACTACAACAAAATAATCACAGTAATATTGAGTTGTTTAAGGCTATTCAATAAAGGCTGTAATTCCATGGGAGGTATTTCCGTTTTGCTTATTGTGGGGTGATGTCATTGTTTTGAAGAGGAACCCAAACCCTCAAGATTTTCAAGGTAGATTGAACGTCATTCAGTGGGCCAGCATTTGAGAATGACAACCACTTGATGACCATCAGTAGTACCTTTCTCTTTATTCCTCTCAATGGTAAATTTTGTCTCCTCTTTATCATTAACTGTAAGAATGCTGATTGCTGCATTTCCTTTCTATTCTTTTCTTCTTTCAGGCAGTATGTATTGAATCTAAATTCATTGCCAAGAGTTTTGGGAAAGTGCTGATATGCTTAGATTTGGTTTTCAAATTCAGACAATAATCAAGATTAAAAGGGGTTATCAATGAAAATGTTAGAATGCATTATATGTAGGGAACTATCCAGATGTAGACTGTACCCTCAGCATTATTCTTCTGTGATGTAGAACTATTTGAGAAAAAGGAAACCCTGGAACCCTGTGTCTAGGGATTGCATTTCTTTTAAAAGTCAAGCTAGTTACTTCAATAAATACCTGAAAAATGGTGAACATAACAAGTTTTAAGATAGAAAGATGATATTAATAGAGTGAATTTCTCTCTCTCTCTCTCTCTCTTTTAGTTCTGTGCAAGCATACACACTTATAGACACAAACATGCACTTAGATAATTAACAAGGATAAACTCAAGATGAAAATTATTCTTTCCAAAAAAAAAAAAAAAAAAGAAAATTATTCTTTCCAAAATGTTCTCTGAAGAGGTCTAGATAGTAAAAATGAAACAAATCATTCAATAAGGCAAATTCAGCATCAGTAGTGTTTTAGGTTAAAACGATTTTATGATAATTTTGATAAAGGAAATTAAGAAACTTATTACACATAGTAATTATTTTGTCTTTAAGGACACAACATATTGCTATCTTCCCATAATCTCCAAATAAATTTTAACATATGTCATGACATATGATAAACTATATGGAAGTGTTTTTTTTAATGTACAATTCAGTGGTTTATTATTGTGTTTGTAGATTGTGCGACTGTCACTGCCATCTAATTACAGAATATTTTTATCCCCTTGATAAGAAACCTCATTAATAATAACTCCCTATTTTCCCCAGCTTCAGACAACTACTAATATGCTTTCTTTCCTGATGGATTTGCCTACTATCACCATTTAATAAAAATTGAAAACATACAATATATAGCCTTTTGCAATTGGCTTCTTTCACTTAACACTATGTGTTCAGTGTTCTTTATTGAAATACTGGTAGCATTTATTAATATTGCAGTCCTTTTTATGGGTGAATAATATTCCATTGTGTGGATATGATTTATTATCAGTAGTGGTGTTATGAACATTTGTGTACAGGTTTTTGTGTGGACATCTGTCTTCAATTCCTTGGGTAAGTATCTAGGGATAGGATGTCTGAGTCATATGGAAACACTATTTAACTTTTTAAGGGACTGCCAAACTGTTTTCCAGAGTGGCTACATAATTTTACAATTCCAGGAACAATATATAAGGGTTCCAATTTTTCTACATCCTTGCCTGCACTTGTTCTTGTTTGTCTTTTTTATTTTAGCAATCCTAGTGGATGTGAAGTGGTATCCTGGTTTTGATTTGCATTTTCATGATAGCAAATGATATTGAGCATATTCCTTGGGGGAATATTTTCTTTGGGGAAATGCTTATTCAGATCCTTTGCTTGGGTTGTCTTTTAATGGTTGATTTGTGAGTGCTTTATATATTCTGCATACAAGACATTTATTAGGTATAGATTTGTAAATATTTTCTGTCTTTCTGAGGATTGTCTCTTCACTCCTTTGACAGTAGGGTTTTTAGAACTTGATGTATAATTGACATATAGCCATATATTAGTCTCAGTCACATAATATACTGATTCAAAATATTTACATATATGGTGAAAAAGACCACTACAATTAGTCTATTGATAGGGTATTTTGATGCACAAGACATTTAATAAAGTATGATTTGTGTAGTTTTTCTTTCGTTGTTTGTGCTTTTGGTGTCATTTCCAAAAAAAAAAAAAATTTGCCAAATCCAAGTTAAAAGGATTTATTCTGAAGATATCAGCCTAGAGTTTTATAGTTTTAGCAATTCCATTTAAGACTATGAACAATGTTAAGTTAGTATTCGCATATTTTGTGAAGTAGTGTAACTTCATTCTTTTGCCTGTGGATATTTACTTATTTCAGCATCATTTCCTCCCTTCTCCACTTCTTTACTGACCTGGCACCCTTGCTAAAAATCAATTGATCATAAATGTAAGGAATAATTTCTGATTCTCAATTCTATTTCATTAATATATATGTCTATATATAGACATATATAGACTTGTGTGAGTACCATATTGCCTTGATTACTGTAGCTGCATAATAAAAATTTCCCCAACTTTATTGAGATACAATAGCATGTAGTATTATGTAAGTTTAAAGTATACAATGTGGTAATTTGATACTGTATATATTGTGAAATAATTAGCACGATAAGGTTAATTAACACACCATCACTTCACATAGTTACCATTTTCTTTTGTTGTGTTAACATCTAAGATGTACTGTCTTAGCAACATTCTGGTATGTAATACAGTATTGCTAATTACAGTCACCATGCATTACATTAGATCGCCAGATCTTGTTTGTCTATAACTGAAAGTTTATACCCTTTGACCAATATCTCTTCATTTTCCCTAACCCCCAGGCCCTGGCAACTACTCTCTGTATCTATGAGTTTGGCTTTTTTTAGATTTGTATAGTATTTGTCTTTCTCTGATCATGTAGTGTAATGCCCTCAAATTCCATCTGTGTTGTTGTGAATGGCAGAGTTTCTTTTTTGTAGACCAATAATATGCTACTGTAAAAACATATACTACATTTTCTTTATTCATTCATCTGTTGGTGGACACTTAAGTTGTTTCTGTGTCTCGGCTATTGCAAATAATGTGGAGTCCAGATATCTCTTTCAAATAGTGATTTCATTTCTATCAGAAAATACCCAAAAGTGGGATTACTGGATCACTGGTAGTTTTATTTTTAATTTTTTTGAGAAACCTCCTTACTGATTTCCATAGTGGCTGCACCAATTCACATTCCCTTTAGCAATACAGCAGGGTTTCCTTTTCTCCACCTCTGGCCAGCGTTTGTTATCAGTTGTCTTTTTGATAATAGCCATTCTAACAGGTGTGAGGTGATAACTTAAGGTTTTGACTTTCACTGCCCTGATGATTAGTAATGTTGAATATCTTTCCAGATACTTGTCAGATATTTGTGTGTCTTCAGATCTTTGCCCATTTTAAAGTTGGATTATATTTTTTTTTGTGCTATCGGGTTTTGTGAATTCTTTATATATTTTGGATATTAACCTCTTATCTTATATATGGCTTACAAATTATGCCATTCTGTAGGTTACATTTTTATTTTGTTTATTTTTTGCTTTGCTCTGAAAACATTATTTCATTTGATACCATCCCACTTGTTTATTTTGCTTTTGTTGCTTGTGCTTTTTGGTGTCATGTACAAAAAATCATTACCAAGACCAATGTCAAGGAGCTTTTTCCCTGTGTTTTCTTCCAGGAGTTTTACATTCAGGTCTTAAGCTTTGACTCCATTTTATGTTAATCTTTGTAAGTGCTGTAAGACAAGGGTCCAGTTCTATGCTTTTGCATGTTGATACCCAGTTTTCCCAGAATGACTCATTGAAAAGACTCCCCTCTCCCTACTGAGTATTCTTAGATCCTTTGTTGAATACTTGTTGACTTTATATGCATGGTTTTATTCTTGGGATCTCAATTTTGTTCCATCGGTCTATGTGTTTATGTGTACCATACTGTTTTATTATTGTAGTTTGGATTATAGTTTGAAATCAGGAAGGTGATGCCTCTAACTTCGTTCTTTCTCAAGGTTTCCCTATTTGGAATCTTTCATTTTTCTGTACAGACTTCAGGATTGTTTTTTCTATTTATGTGAAAAATTGGGAATTTGTTAGGGATTGCTTTGAATCTATATATGTCTATGGGTAACATCAACATTTTAACTATCAATTTTTCTAGTCCATGAACACAGGATATCATTCCATTTGTTTCTGCCTTCTTCAATTTCTTTCATTAGTGTCTTACATTTTTCAGTGTACATATCTTTCATCTCTTTGGTTAAATTTATTTCTAAGTATTTTATTGATTTTGATCCTATTGTAAATGGGATTGTTTTCGTTATTTTTCTTTCAGATAGTTTGCTCCTAGTGTATGAAATGCAACTGAATTTTGTATTCTTACTTTTAATTCTGCATCTTTACAGAATTAATTTATTAGTTCTAAAATTTTTTTTGGTCGAATCTTTTAGGGTTTTCTGTCTATACAATCATTCCATCATCAAAAAGAGACAATTTTACTTTTTCCTTTGCGATTTGGATGCTCCTCACTCCCCTTTTTTTGTTGCCTAATTACTCTGGCTAGGATTTTTATGACTATATTGAATAGGAATTGTGAGACTGGACACCCTTGTCTTTTACTGGTTTTAGAGGACAAGCTTTCAGCCTTTCATCGCTAAATATTATCTTAGCTGTGATTTGTCATTTATAGCTTTATTATGTCGAGATATGTTCCTTTTATACCCATTCTGTTGAGAGCTTTTATTGTGAAAGAATCTGAATTTTCTCAAATGTTTCTGATGCATATATTGTGAGAGAATCATATGAATTTCATCTTTTATTCTAATAATGTGGCATATCATATTGATCCATGTATGTTGAATTGTCCTTACATCCCAGGAATAAATCTCAACTTGTTCATGGTGTTTGATACTTTTCATGTGCTGCCAAATTTAATTTTCTAGTATTTTGTTGAGAATTTTTGCATCTATGTTCATTGGGCCTGTTGACTCTAGTTATCTTCTCTTTTGTAAAATGAGTTTGAAAAGTATTCCCTTCTCTTTAGTTTCTGAAAGAGTTCGAAAAAGATTGGCATTAATTCTTCTTTAAATTAGTCATCTGGTTTTGGGCTTTTCTTTGTTGGGAGGCTTTTGATTATTGATTAAATCTCATTAATTGTTATTTTGTGCAGATTTTGTTTCTTCCAAATTTAGTCTTGGTAGGTTACATGTTTCAAGGAATTTATTAATTTTCTTCTAGATTTCCCTATTTGTTAGCAATCATAGAAGCTTTTTATAATTCTTTAAATTTCTGTGATGTCAGTTTCTAATGTTGCCTGTTTCACTTATAGTTTTATTTGAATCCTCTCTTTTTATTCTGGATTAGTCTAGCTAACAATGTGTGAACTTGGCTTGCCTTTTAAATAAACTAACTTACCAGTTTTGTTGATTTTTTTCTATTGTCTTTCTAGTCTCCATTTTATTTATTTCTACTCTAATGTTTATTATTTTCTTCCTTATGCTAACTTTGGACTTAGTTTGTTCTTTTCTAATTCCTTGAGCTGTGAAGTTTGGTTGTTTATTTGAGATTTTTTGTTTTTCTTAATTTAGGCATTTTTTACTATAAACTTTCCCTTAGAACTGCTTTTGCTATGTCTTGTAAGTTTTGGTATTTATGTTTTCATTTTCATTTGTTTCAAGATTCTCTCTGATTTCCTTTTTGATTTCTTCTTTGACCCACTGGTTGTTCAGGAATATGATGTTTAATTTCTGTGTATTTGCAAATTTTCTAGTTTTCTTCCTGTTATTTATTTCTAGTTTCATACCCATTGTAGCTGAAAAAAATATTTGATGTGATTTCAATCTTAAATTTGTTAATTTTTGTTCCCTTCTGTTTTGTTAATATTTGCCTTAAATATTTACATGTTCCAATGTTGGTTGCATATATATTTACAATTGTTATACCCTTTTGATGAATTGACTCTTTTATCATAATATGGCCACATTTTTAGTTTCTTGTGATTAATTTTGACTGAAGGTTTCTTTATCTGAAATGTGTATAGCCATTGTTATGCATATTCACTCTCTGTTGATTACCATTTGCCTGGGTTATCTTTTCCCAGCTCTTTAGTTTCAGCATATATGTGTCCTTAAAACTAAAGTGAATCTCTTGTAAGCAATGTGTTGTTGTATCTTGACTTCTATTGTTATTTTTGGTTTTTGTTTTGTTTTGTCCATCCAGTCACTCTGTGTCTTCTGATTGTAGAATTTAATGCATTTACATTTAATTTTTGATAGGTATATTACTAACTTTTTATAGGTAGAAAATTACTATTGTTATTTTGCTAATTGTTTTCTATTTAATTTCTTTGTTCTTCTTTTCTTACTGTCTTCCTCTGTGACTTTTTCTTCTGTAGTGGTATGCTTTAATTCCTTTCATTTTATCTTTTGTGTATCTACTATAGGTTTATTCTTTGTGGTTTCCATGAGGCTTACCTAAACATCTTATAGCTATAACAGCATATGTTAACCTTAATACCTTACCTTCAATCTCATACAAAAACTCTACCCTTTTAATTCTCTTCCATATACTGTGTTATTGATGTCACACTTTACATCTTTTTATGTTGTACATCCATTAGTAAATTATTGTAGCTATAGTTATTTTTAATAACTGCTTTTTAAACTTTTTTTAAAAAAATTTTTATTTATTTATGATAGTCACACAGAGAGAGAGAGAGAGAGAGGCAGAGACACAGACAGAGGGAGAAGCAGGCTCCATGCACTGGGAGCCCGATGTGGGATTCGATCCCGGGTCTCCAGGATCGCGCCCTGGGCCAAAGGCAGGCGCTAAACCGCTGTGCCACCCAGGGATCCGCCTTTTTAAACTTTTATACTAGAGATGAAAGTGCTTTACATATACTATTACAGTATTAGAGTATACTGAATTTCACTGTATATTTCCTGTTACTAGTGAGCTTTATATTTTCATATATTTTCATATTGTTCTTAGTGTTCTTTCACTTCAACTTGAAGAACCGCCTTTAGTATTTCTTGTAAGGCAGGTTTAGTGGTGATAAACTCTCATCGCTTTTTTCTTTTTTTTCTTATTTCTTTTTCTTTTCTTTCTTTCTTTTTTACTTTTGTCTGGGAATGTCTTTATCTCTCCTTTATGAAGGACATTTTTGCTGGGAATAGTATTCTTGGTGGCAGTTGTTTATATACTTGTCACTTACAATATAAATAACAGAAATATCAGTGATCATTCATTTTTGGCAAAATTGAAGCAGAGAAATGTACTTTCAGATCTGCCTCTACTACTAAAGAGTGAACTCTCTGAGTCTCAGTTTCCCTACCTCTGTATAGTAAGAATGTTAGGAGTAAATTGTCCACAAGATGCTTACTAGATCTAAAGTCTTATGAATCCTAGAACAACATATATCGAGGCTGATGCACAGATTTCTAACATGCCTTATAGTCAGAGTGTGGAAGCCTATAGATTCAAGGATTCACTCCTATTTTCATGGTCTCTGACATAGTTTTGTTCAATTACAGTAAGAATACAGAGGAAGTGACTGTCTAGGGAAAAATAAAGAAATATTATATTATCTAATGCATTTGACAATGTGGAAAATACAGTAGTATTAAGAGAAGGTTAATAGCTCTGCAAGAATACATGGAATGAACCCAGTGTGAAGTAGATAGAAATGTAAGCAAATTTTTTAAATGTTAGGCATTTACTCCAGGAAAAACAGAATTGTTACAAGAGAGGAAATAGAAGGGTAGTATTCTAATTGGTTAATAATTAACAATATTTATGCAGTAATAATGATATAAATAGTAAATATTAATTTTAGCAAAAGTAAATGTAACTATATCTGTGGAAAGGAGGGGGGTAACTGGGGGTAGTAGTATAAGAGAATTAATACATCTATTATAGGAAACAAATAAATGTAATGTTTGCACAGAGCTATAGCAGTTCAATCATATTAATTGGAAATACAGAGATAAACATAAAAAGAAACAGCTGAAGAACTAAAAAGGAGCATCCCTGGGAATAAAGACTATGGTGGAAGGGATGGGCAGAGGCCAGGTACTTTTCCCTATAAGACTTGAACAACTCTTTAACTTTCTAGACTTCCTGACATTCCTTTTTATTATAAGCTTTGTAGAACAATTTTACTTCACAAATTAAGAAAATATATATTTTAAAAAATCTATTATAAATAATGTACATTCATTTCTACCATCTTACAATGTGAATTTTTTATGTAATCATCATCATCATCATCATGTAACATCTGTTTAACAACTTAGAGACATATAAAAAATGTCCATATTTATCATTTTCATTCATCTTCATTAACCTGAGTTGAGTAGAACATATTTCAATATCTCCCTATTTTATCATTAAAAAAATACAGAGAATGTGACTTGCCCAAGGTTAAATAATTAGTAAATGTTAAACCAGATAATTATAAGCCCAAAATTTAGAACTTCTATTTCCCAAACTTGAGTTCCTTCCTTCATAACTATGTTCCTTCATAATCTTTCACTGGTAACATAGAAATTAATAGTTGTATTTTAGTTTACTTTCGGAAAGTATAAGAAGAATGTTTCATGGAGTCCTCATGCTAGAACCTCAAAATATTATTCAGTTCTAAGGGGTAAAAAAAATTTTTTATTTTCCTTCTTTTTTTACCCCCTTCTGCTTCATTTTCTCCAAAAATTCTTGCCACAAAACATACTGGTGATTGGTGTCATGAATTTTCTTAAAAAATCACTTTAGAGAACTTCATTATTTCTATTAATACAACTACTATTAATAACAATAATAACCATGTTGTGCCTTTCCCCAGCACCTCTCATCCAGGGATCTCAGAATGCTTTTCAAACATTAATTAAAAATCCTCTTGTTATCCCTGTGAGTTCCTAGGGCAAGGAGAGAGGAGGAAATCGTATCTGCTCTGACATTAATTAAGCTCTCCCTTGGCTTGCAAACTAGGTAAATAGCTTTTCTTCCCCCCATTAACAAACAAGCTGGCTCTCCGTGATGATTATCACAGATGTTCACAAGTGAGAGGAGAAATTGCTTCTGCTGGGCACTGAGGAGAGGGACCGACATACTTGCCAGACTTGGCTGCTGAGGTTTTGCTTTCTAACAGTGATTTCCAGACCTGGGCCGTCAGCAGCATGGCCTTAGGAGCTTTGCAAATATACCTGCACCTGAGCCATTTATACTCTCTTCCCACAGTTCTGACCTAGTAGGTAAGGAGTAGGGCTCAGGAATCTAATTTTTTAAACATTTTCTTTTTTTTTTTATTTTTATTTATTTATGATAGTCACAGAGAGAGAGAGAGGCAGAGACATAGGCAGAGGGAGAAGCAGGCTCCATGCACCGGGAGCCCGACGTGGGACTCGATCCCGGGTGTCCAGGATCGCGCCCTAGGCCAAAGGCAGGCGCCCAACCGCTGCGCCACCCAGGGATCCCTTTTAAACATTTTCAGTTTGCGAATAATCATTTTTGATAGCATGTTCATTATTAATTTCTTTCAAATATTAAAAGTGTCCTTTCCTATGTTTTGCTTTCTTACCTGGTTAATAGTTGGGATGTGTGTCTAGACTAGAGTTTCTCAAATCCATGGATTTTTTGTTTTGTTTTGTTCTGTTTTAGCCGAAAATGCCTAGGAAACTTGTTAATTATACAGATGTATTGGAATACATAGTTCTTATTTACATTTATATTTCTCTCAGGGATATAAAACTTGTTCCTACTTCAAAGAAAAAATGAACAATGCTGTAATAGAGTGCATGAAGATATAGGACCTACGGGCCCCCAACACTGTGAATGTAAGGTATGTGTGGATACTGTGTGTCAGCTTCTATGTATGCTATTCCAGGATTCATAGGACTTTAGTGCTAGTAAGCATTTTGGAGACAGTTTATTCTTATCCTACTTATACAGAGGTGGAGGAACTGAGTCTCAGTTCATTACAGGAGTTCACAGTCCTACAGATCACCACACGACCCACTGGTGGTGGGTGCAGGCCTGAAAGCATGTCTCCCAGCTCAGTGTCCAGAGCTCATCACCAGAAGGACACAGACCACCTCAGTGTAAATTTATCTCTTGTTTGCCATTCTGAGTCCCCTGTTTTTAACAATGTAGGTTAAAAACAGAAGCCCGTTGGTGAAAAATGTGATTGTCCAAATCTTTGAGATTAAGAAAAGGAAACAAGCTGAGACATTTGCCCTGTTGGCAAACTGCCTTTCTTCTCTACTTTGTGTCTCTTTGTTCTTATCCTCTGGCTTCTGCAGATGTCTCTGCTGGTGGCGTGATAGGGACCAGCTGATGGACAAGCAGGCTGAAGTAGCTATTCAGAGGAATAGAGATATTTGAGAGTAACATTAAAGGTTGTAAAAATATCATAGCACTTAGTCTACATTTTATGTCCCAAGAGTCTATAAACCTTTCAGAGACTCTTTCTTCCATAATATTCCCTAGGACAATTTGGTTAGTTCCACTGTTACAGGTGGAGACACAGGGGCAGTTATTCATTTCTTAAGATACCCTATGTCATTAGCAAGTCTGGAATAGGAGATCCCAAGGGATTCCTTCACCCCATGGATGATTGGTCACCTGCTTCAGTGGTCTGTAGTTTGGCCCTTCTTCATTGGATGATGGTAAGTGGCAGAGGACTTGGGATGTTGGAGTAGGGAATACCCAATTTTGCATTCTCTAGATAAGGAAGAGGAGAAAAAGGAAAAAGTGCTAATTAGTTGAGGAACCACAATGGGAGTCACTTCCTTTTCTCATCACTTTTCTTCCTTGCAAGAATATTGTGGGCAAGTTCCATCAGTTACATTTTACAGATAAGAAAAGCAAAACTCAGAGAATTAGGTGTCTTGTGGAACTCTGAGTGGAATCGAGTCTTACACATCTTTATGCTTTTTGTGCTTTCTTAATACCTGGAAAAATGTTTGCTCACAAACCAAATATGAGTGTCACTTACTTCAAAGTCCACACTCTCCCTGTGTACCCCATTGCCTGCCCACATAGAATTTTTTTAGGTTTTTTGGTTGAAGTGAATAGAACTTTCTCTCTTTTGCCCTATTGCAATAGCACTAACAGCAGTGAATTGTTCAGAAAAGAGAATGCAGTCATGAGTGTTTTTCATTTATTCCAGGATAAAAAACAAACGAAGCCAAGCACTGGTATGCTCTAGCATAGCCCTTTGGGCTAATGTCCTGAGCTCAGGTCTACAACTCAGAAGCTCATGGATTTCTAGTCTCTGCCAGACCACTACTTTTGGTAAACAGAGGATGAGTCATTTAATCATTCTGTGCCATCTTTCCTCCTCCAGAAAAGCAGGATAATTAGTGTTTGTCACCCATGTATATCAAAGGGGTGTGGTGAGGGTAACCTCATAATTATGAGGTTCTGGGCAAATATAAAAAACCCACATGGTGGTAATGTCACCACTCATCCCAGGTCAGAGATTGGTTTTTGGGTTGGAGAATTTGCAACACAGCAAATGCTTGCCACTTGGTGGTTTGCAAATTTGGAATGTTAGAGCTGGAAGAAATTCCTAGAGTTACCTAGTATGAACCCCATAGTTTGCAGCTGGGGAACAAATCTAGAGGGGTGCAGGGATTTCATCGGGTCATAGTGAACTTGAGATAGACAAGGATTTGAACCTAGGTCTTTTGACTTTTGCCTAGGCTCCCCTTTCCCTCCTCTTTACCTGTCCTGCTGCTTTTGGGGAGGATCCTGACCCATCTGGAGAGAGTGACTATAGTTGAGAGCAGGCTTGGGATACGATTGCCGGAGGCTGCCTTTCAGGTCCGACACACACCATTCACTTTCAGCTGAAAACCTCATTCAAATAAGACTGTGCAAGCCAGGCAAACCAGATGGGTAATTGCCTGGAGTGTGTAGGGAGATGGTAGAGAGTGTGGTTCACTGAGTACCCAAGGAGGTTTGGCACACTGTCATTTCCAGCCATCCAGAATGTGAATGGCTAAACCCCAGTGGTCTGATCCTGTCAGATTAGTTTTATTTAACAGAGCTGTGCCTCTGAGCTAAGCTGTGCTCTGTACTTTGTTATGCATAAACTTACAGAGATGAAGTTTAGTTGAGGAAGTTGGAAAGATGTTAGAGAAGCTGTACAAGTAGTTGCATCATTACTTTGTGAGAAAATCATGAAATCCCATTTATTTCCTTCACATTTTTCCTCCTTCCATACATATTTATTTAGTGTCTACTATGCTCTAGATAGTCTAGGCTCTAGATATAGTGGTAAAAAACACACACAGGTTCTCAACTTAGAGCTGACATGAAAAATGAAAGTAAACAATAAAAAAATGGGCAAGAGAATTTCACAAAGTGATCAGTGCTATGAAGAAACTAAAGCAGGGTGATACATTGCAGACTGTGAAGATGGACTTTGAGCTGTAATAAGGGCCAGCCACAAAGAGATCTGCAGAGTCAAGAACAAGTGCAAAGGCCTTGAGGCAGAGAGAATTTGGGGAGTTTGAGGACTAAAAGCAAATCTATTAGAGCTGAAGTATAGTAAGATAGGGAGAGAGCAGGAGGTCCTGAGGCTAGAAAGGTGGAACTGGGTCATGTCATATTGTCTCTTATAGGCAACAGGAAGGACTTTAGATTTTATTCTAAGTACAAAGGGAAATAAATTATGTATTCTTGTATGTGTGTGTGTGTGTGTGTGTGTGTGTGTGTGTGTGTTGGGCTTTGTTGTGTTATATGAAAAGAATTGTGTTTTGAAAAGAAAGTTCAGATTTTTTGTGGAAGCAAAGGTTCCATAGCAATGGAAATTACCTCTCTTGTAGATTAGAACAATCATGCAGGTGATAATGATTGCAACTGGAAGTGGCTGGTGCAGGAGAGATAAAAAGGAGTGGGTAGATTTAAAATCTATTTTGGACTTGAATCTGAAGTAACTTGTTTAGGAATTTCAAGTGAAGGAGGAGAATGAGGGGAGGAGAGGAATTGAAATGATACTAAATATTGTACCTGAGCACCAGGTGGTTGGTAGAGATATTGGCTGTGAAGGAGTTCAAAAGTGCAGTTGGGGATAAAATCAAGGGAATCAAGGTTATGTTTGGCCATATTGGGATTAATAAGATGATTAGATATTCAAGTGGAAATGTCAATCATAGAATTACAGTTAATTACAGCTTAGAGTTTAGAGCTCAGTGGAGAGGTCAGTTATGGAGATACAAATTCGATAGTCTCTCCACATATGGTATTAAAATAGTGGGGATCTATAAAAGCTCACCAAGGAAACCACTGGACATGGAGAAGAGTGGGGTCTTGGAGCAGCCGTGGGGCACTCCAGATTTTCAGTTTTAAATTAAAGGAAAGGGCCAGAAAAAAAGAGGCTGAGCAGAAATGATTCAGGTCTAAGGAAGAAAAACAGTAAAAGTGTGGAGTCATAGAAATTAAGGATGTGTTTTAAAGAGAGTTGAGGGGCTGACAGTGTCTAATCTTGCCAAGAATTTGAGTAAGATGAAGAATTATAGCTGTCAAATAAATTTGAAAACATGGTGGACTTTGGTAATAATTTCTAATACCCCTGACAAGAAGAATCAATTTTTGGGAAAAATAATGGGCTATGGAGAGATGGCATGGCAGAAAGTAAAGACCGGACCATAAATAAGCCATTCAAGAACTTTTGCTATGAAAAGGAGCAGAAAAGTACTCCAGAAACTGAGGGTGGACCATGGGGTCAGTGGAGGTTGTATGGAGTCAATAGAAATGATGATAATATGACATCATGAAGAATGTGTATGTGTTGATGGGAAAGATTCAGTAGAGGGAGAAATTGATTACCAGGAACTAAATGGATACCCTGAAAAGTAGAAAAAGAATGAGGTCTAGAGCACTTGTTTAGAGGTATATAGGGAAGACATACTGCATCCATTATAAGGGAGGGACAGCCAGAAACTGTGGTGACAGATCCAGGGAAAGTGGTGGACTTGGTGGTGGTAAGATAAGGCAGTTTTTCTTTAGGTACTTTTTCTCAAATATAGGGCAATATCATTAGCTCAGATTATGTGTGTGTATGTGAGTTCCTGGGGAATAGTTGTCCTGGAGGTTTGAAGAGAGAGGAGATATTGAAAGTTCATTTTGGTAACCTGGGGAGCACTTGTATTCTGGAAGTATATGTGAATTATTGAGAGACCCTTTGACTCTCTGGTCATTATTTTCAAATAATTCTTGTTTTGATTTTCAAATTTAGACCTGGCAGCATGCTTCTGTGTCTTTCCTTAGTAACATTCAGCTTTTTGGAGAAAAGTATAGAATGGTGAGATAGTTGGGTCTAACCAAGGTGGGGCTTTATCCAAAGGAGCATGAAAGAGGAAAAGTGGGGCAAGAAAGTTGTGTGGGCAACTAGTGAGTGCTTGTAATGATAATCAGTATACAGAGAGCAATACCTACTCGAGAAATAGTAGATTGGACAAGAGTGAAGTGTCCGTGGATTTGTTATACTTAGGGATGCATAGTAGAACGAAAGGCTATATAATAATACAATACAAGATGATCTTTCTTGCTAATAGAAATTTTGAAGGTGGTGTATTTATTTGATGAAAAGGGAAAAGATGTGACCAGGTAAGCTGCTGACTGAAGTGGGGTATAAGAAAAGACCACAGTGAGTGAGGGGATCACAGATTTGAGGGGTCAGGCTCTTGGACACTTTAAACAGCATGGTCATTGGTGGCTCCAAGAATGGCAACTGGAGTAAAGTATAAAGAAAAAACTCAGTTGCTATTTTCCATGAACAATCTAGAAAGACCAAGAATCTTGGTAGAGAACAGCAACAAATAAGAACAGACGGGAACAGCAATAAAACCACAACAGCAATGAGAGTTAGTGGGTGGTAAAAGATGGGAGCACAAATATCAAAAGAGTGTTGACATGGAGATACAGTAAAAGCAATCCACATCATATCAATGCATGATCTTGTTAAAGAATGATTAGCTTGTTTTTAGTGCATTCAGATAATATTGAAAATTGGAATTCTGTACTTTTGCCATTAAGAATTTTAACAAATGTCATTTCTGGAAGATGTCCTTGAATCATCATAATTTGCCATGAAATGATAAAGACACCCTAATTTACTAAGCTGTAAATGACTTTAATGCAGTAAACTCCAAAATTAATGAGTTTGTTAAAATATGTAGTGTAATTATTTCATGTAGTTACACCTGCTTTCTGTTGATATGAGGCAGTATTTTTCCCCAATTTAAATACTGACACAAGACAGTATTTCTTCAATATCAGTCTCATAATATACAATATATTGTTTCTTGATAACAGTGTTGACCTACCTCTGATTAAAGTTGATACCTTAGAAATAGGTCAGTGATTGCATGTAATGAATACTGTCTTCTGTACTATATAGTCAATATATCTGCTTCTCAACCAAAGTACGAAAGTGAATTCTGTTTAATGCAGTATTTTACTTGACTAGAAAGCTGCTTAGCATGTCAGTCTCATAAAAATCCAATCTCTTTGCAATAAGGAGCAGCTCTCCAATATTGTAACAGCTACAGGGGGATGATAAAGGATAGTACAATTATATTTTCTTACCGGGGGTGACCTCTAGTGTGAAACTATGGCATTTTAGCATTCCTTAGGGTTTGAATTAACAATGCTTTGCCAATTATGATAAGTTTGCTACATCCCCTTCCCCCTACTGTTTTCAAGATCACAGGTAATTTGTCTTGGTGGTGTTTTCTTGAGTAGCTTTTTGATATTTGAAGTCAAGTAATCTATCTGTATCTTTTTTTTTTTCCTTTTACTTGTTTCGGGTCCTCACCTAGAGGTCTTTACAATTTTATTTTTATAGGTGAGATATCTATCTCATATTGCTTATGCTGGCCTATTTGAGTTCATTCTCAAGCTCACAAGTGCTACATTTCGAAAGATAGTTTTCATAGATGTCCTTCCTGGGCCACTTCTTAAGTTATTGCCTCTCAGTTCCAAACCCATCCTTTTATAACTCTGTATTTCTGTGTTGCAGGGGCTGGGACTCTACAAACCCTATTTCTGCTTTGCCAGCTGCTTCTATATTAGGCTCCGTCAATAGGGACATTAGAAGGTCTGGATGAGGAAGAAGGAATTCTCTCCTCCCTCTCTACTTCCTGTTCTTACCTGCTTCTCCCCAGCAGTGCTGCTTCTCCCTGGCAGTTATCGATTCCTTCCTGTAGATGCAACTGAATTCGTTTCTAGTGTTTTTAATACCAACTAAACAGGGGCCCTATTTTCCAATTCTGAGTTTCAGCCTGATAAGTTCTTCTTTGAATTTGTAAGTTTTTATACTTTTAATCTCTTCCCTTTGTTTCTCCTGGGCCACAGGGACGGTAGCTACCTCCTTCAATCACATCTTCAGTACCTTCGAATTCTCTTCTTAGTTTTTTAGTTCTCTGGTTGCAACTTGATACTTAGTCAAATTCTTTATATTACATTCTCTCTGTTAAAATATCTGTCATGGCTTCTAATTCCATATTAGATCTGCACCTGACTGCTACTCTGCCTCTGCTATCCATTTCTTAATACACATGAAATAAAAACCACATGTTTATTAATAGTCTACAGTCCTTGATTTCAGGTTATTATGTTTAATATGAGAGACAGTATATCTTTGTAGATAAGAATGGAGGCTGTTGAATTAGGTAGATCTGTGTTAAATGCCCCTTTTTCCTCCTCCACAGTAGAAAAAAAGGGAAGGTGGAAAAATGAAGAATGAGTTAAAATTAACCACATATCCACAATTCCTCTCTCTTCACACACACACATACACATACACACACACAGGTTTTGTGTTTTTTTTTTGTTTTGTTTTGTGTTTGTTTTTTTATAAACAGACTACTAGTCTATTTTTACTCATTCATCAAGTATGTATTGAACATCTAAAATGAGGAAGGTTGGAAGATTTTTTTACTGAATCCTTTGAGGGAAAAAGGAGATTCAGAAAATCTGTTTCCAGATTTCAAGCCGTATCAGGTAAGACAGGGCAGAAGCCAAATATGATACAAAGTAGAAAACTATAATGGCTGTGAGAGAGGTCTAATCTAACTGTAATTAAGAATTTGAATATGGAAACATTTCTTCTAGATAGAAGGTTAGGGATGGCTTTGTGGAGGAGAGACCATTTGAGCTGGGTCCTCCAATATAGATAGGAATTAGGTAACCAAAGTTGGGAAGGCAGGGGAAAACCAAAGCATGGGAGAATGAAGTAGGTAAGAAAGTGTTTGAGTGGCCAGGGAACTGTACATAGTTCCTTTTGACTACTGCTAATGGTGCACACAGTTAAGGAGTTGGATCATTAGTGTGGGGCTGGCTCAGAGAGGGTCTTTGATGTCAGGCTAAAGAAACTAGACTTTAGTACAGAAGCATTAGGAGGACTTCAAAAGGTTTTTAGGAAGAAAGAGAAAATTAGAACTATTCTAAGGAAAGGCAGTCTAACAGCACTGGAGAAATTTGGTTGTTTTCTGGTATCTAGAGCTATTTCTATGGTACTGCAATGAGCAGGGCAAGAGGTACAGAAAGCTTCTCCCTTGGTGGTAGGAAGGGACAGGAGACAGAGACATGACATAAATGTATTGAATTTACAGAAATTATTCACTAGGTGAATATAAGCAGCTGGGGAAAGGAGGAAACCAAACACCTGTGGAAATTTTGAGCTGGGTTTAGCCATAGAGATAGTAGTTACAATGGCAGAAATAGAGTCGTAGAGAAGGAACAGGTGATGCGATACTTTCAGAGGGAAGTTGGGACTCTTGAACTTAAAGTGTCTATAAGACATTCAGGAAGTGTCATCTTACAGGCTTTTGCAATACAAGACTCTAGACTGTGACGGAAGTCAGGTTTTGAGGTGCACATTTGCATGTCACTGAAATAAACACAAGTGGTAGGTCTATCAAGTAATTAGATGAGATTGACAAAAGAACAAACAGAAGAAAGACAAGAACTGATCCAGCTACACCTGCATTGAGAGCACAGATTGACAAATTATGGCCTATAACATGGGCTATATCTGACCTATTGCCTATTTGTGTAAATAAAGTTTTATTGGAACACAACCATGTTCATTCATTTGCATATTGCCAGTGGCTGTTTTTGCGCTACAAAGAGTCCGGTAATTATGACAGGTACTATGTGGTCCTCAAAACATAAAATATTTACTGTCTAAACAAATACTGACTAAGCCTTTGATTTAGACAGTGGGGGAAGAATTAGAATCCAGAGAAAGACTGGTCAGATTTAAGAAAGAAAAGAAAAATGAGTCAAGAAAGGCAAAGAAGAGTTCAAAAAACACTGAAGGAATCAATAATATAAAATCCAGCAATAGCATTTCCCAAAAGATACGCAGAGAATATGAGAAGTAATCTGAGAGATATTGATCTCCTTAGTCCATCCCAGACTGGGGTAGGCCTGGCATGACCAGAACCTTCAGGACTTCAAGTAGGGTTGTCAGATTTAGCAAATAATAATACATGACACCCAGTCAAATTTGAATTTCAGATTAAAAAAAATAATACAAGTAAGTTCCATGTAATGCTTGAGACATGGCTTTTCTAAAAAAAAAATTTCTTTTTATGAAATCCAAATTTACCTAAGTGTTCTGTACCTCTTCTGGAAAATTCAGCCATGAGCAGCCTTGTCCAGGGCTTGCAAGGGACTGCCTCAGGAGATCTGATGATAAATCTGGTAGTATATACAGATAGCAAGAGTGATGGGCAGAATTGGGCATTTGCTATTCCACTGGGATACTCTGACTACTGCCAAGAAGGGGATTATCACTGAGCTGCTAATAAATTGCTAGATCCAGAGTTACTGAAGTCATTTGTGTTTCATGAGCCTGAAGAGGGCACAGTAGGTCAGGGGTAGGGTCTTCTGACTAGCAACAGGAGGGGCAGCCTTAAATCTTTGATTTCATATCTAATACCTCTGTCCCTGCCATAGTAATATTGAACTCAGCCACATGATGACAGCTCTAGCAATATGTGTACAGTCTACAAATAAGAGCTTCATCTTTATTTTCAATTATTTAATAAGAATTCTTTCCAAAAATAAATGAGTGAGACCACATCCCACTGGAAAGCTTCTGTACGGGGAACCATCAACAAAATGAAAAGCTGACTTAGTGAATGGGAGAAAAATATTTGCAAATTTTATATCCCAGCCAGACCTGTTCCACATGTACGTGGGTGTCCGAGCTGGTGGCGGCATCGGGGATGAGATTGAGGACCCAGCGGGTGATGAATATGAGCTGTACCGGGTGGTCTTCGACATCACCTTCTTCTTCTTCGTCATCGTCATCCTGCTGGCCAACCAGAGAAAGGGTTGATTTTTAAAGTACATAAATAACTTCTATAATTCAATAGCAAAAAAAGTTGAAAACAGAAGGAGGTCACGGCCGTGACCCCAGCACAATGAAGATCAAGAATGTAAGTACTCAGTGTGAATGGGGGCTCCATCCTGGCCTCGCTGTCCACCCTCCAGCCTATGTGGATCAGTAGCAGGAATACAAGGAGGTGGGGCACTCCATCATCCTCCACAAATGCTTCTAAATGGACTTTGAGCAGGTGTATAGCATTTGCTGCATAGATTAATTTAGGAGTGTGAATTTGCCCTGCAAAAACTCGTGGTAGCCACAAGAAACTGGAATAAACCTTTGAAAGGAAATATGTCCTTGAAATGCATATCTGATACTATCACTGAATTGTAGGCTTGTTGCTTAACTTGTGTTCAAATGAACTGTCCCACTTACATGTTTAAATATGCTGTATATATCTTTGTCTTAATATCTTAGGACATGTTGCTCAGTCACGTCATGGCAGAGGTAAGAACATGTTTATGGAAGACAAATCCATTGGCTTGATGAGAGTCTACTAGAACATGAGTTTCTTGATCTGTACAGGGTATTCATGTGTAAAAGCTGCCTTTTCCAGGGTTTCTCTAGAGGCTGGCAAGAGTCCTTAACTAGTTCTTATTTCTGCCCTGCTGGTCTGGTAGGGTTGGGAAGGTCCAAGCCTTTAATTCCACTTTTCTTTCTTAGCTGAGTGTTTTCCCACCTGAACACCTTGGGATAGTGCTTGCCTTCAGTAACTCTGGATCTAGCAATTTATTAGCAGCTCAGTGATAATCCCCTTCTTGGCAGTAGTTTGCATTTATATATGTAAATTTATTCATCCTTTTAATTTATAGAAGGTAGGGGTTTTTTGTTTGTTTGTTTTGTGCTCAGTTCTCAATTCTCAAATTTTGGTTTTCTACTGTCAGTGAGAACATTAGGCCCCAGCAATGTGTCTTATGTGAGGAAAATAAAGTGCTGCAATAAACCAAAAAAACCACAATGAGGTATCAACTCACACCTGTTAGAATGGCTAGTATGAAAAAGAAAATACAACAAATGTTGGTGAGGATGTGGAAAAAAGGGACCCCTTTGTGCACTGCTGGTGGGAATGTAAGTTGGCGCAGCCACTGCTGATAACTGTTGAGGTTCCTCAAAAAATTTAAGATAGCACTGCCATATGATTCAGCAGTTCTACTTCTAGGTGTTTATCTGAAGGAAAGTGCTATAAATCTTGCTTTTGCCCCAAATCCCTTAGGAAGACCGTTTCACTGCTTGTGAGGGACTGTAGTCCTCCAATCCATGGATTGTTTTCCCTTGAATAAAGGACATCAAACTTGTAACTAAATTGTATTAGTTTTTGTCCTTGTCATTTGATAGTTCCTCAGGAACAGAGGCTGAAATGGAGTTTGTAGGGCTTAAATGGTTTATTAGGGATCCACACCTCTGAAGAGAAGAGTACAAGAGGAGGATTTGGCAGAGGACACTGCATAGTGATACATTCAAAGACTGGGCCAACTCCCTCCCTGCCTTACTCCTATCCCCAGACAGCTCTGGAGACTTCCTTGAACCCCCCCTCAGACTTGTTCCCTGCTGGGCCCATATGGTTGGGTCCTTATACTCCTGCTTTGATTGCCCATTAGATATGAGCTGCCCCCAAACAGATGTGTCCTTGGACAAGGTGGAACAATCCCTGAGCCAAACCTTTCCATGAAGAGGGGTTGCAATGGTGCATTCCCTGCCAGCCACAAATACTGCAGTCAAAAATCTCTATTTTATTTTTATTTTCAAATTATTTGATTTAAAGAAAATGTAATGATTTTTTTTCACTGTATCCATGCAGAGTCTCCCAAATCCCCTACAGTTTATTCAGTGTGTTGTTCAAACATAATCATCTCCTAGGTGTGCCAGTGATAGATATAGATATATATAGATATCTATATCTATCACTGTGCTCTTCTGAAGTTGAGAAGAAAAGGCCTTGAATCATCTTAATTTTTATCCTTTCAGTGTCTCGAAGGAGGTAGATATGGCTTGGAGTGCATACATTTGATCGCTGAGAAATAAGAATATCAAAGGACCCTTGCTGTTTATTTTGGCAATGTTCTGATACTTAAAAGCCACTAGTGACACATATATTCATGGCTTCCTCTTAATTTGGTAGATCTTGGCAGTAGCAAAAAGCATTAAAAACAGTTGAATTTCATATGAAAGCGACAGGTTCCCAGTGTCACTCTTACTTGGCTGCACCTTTTACTGAGTTTGTGTAACTCTGACCTGCTACCATTCAAAGCAAATTTGGTTAAATACCAAAATTACTTGGGAGTGGGGAAAGACTTTTTAAAAGGATTAGAACCTGTTTGAAGAAGATCATAAGTGACAATCACAGAGCATCTCCCTGCCCCACTTCCCCTTCCCTCCTCTTCTTTCCCTTTCCCTCTCCTCCTCGCCCTTCCCTTCCCCAGATTTACTGAATCGAAAATCTCCAAGTTGAACCTCTATGTTTACTGAATGTTCATGTTGTGGCATTTAAAGCCTTGAATAGTTTTTCTGATCCCATATTTCTGCCCTGATTTCCCACCTTTGTGCATTATTGTGGCTGGCAAGCCAAGCTGCTCCCCACACAGATCCTTTGGAGCCTGAGCTGGGGCTTGGGATACATGACAGGTAAGAGGGAAGGGCATCTCATTTAGTCTTCCTCTCAGCCTCTCAGGCTCCACAGAGTTCTTCACAGGGCAAGCTGAAATTTCTACTTTAATAGGAGTCCCACTGCCTGTGTGTTTCCAGGTGGGTGTTGTTTATAGGGTGTTTATTTTTATTTTTAATGAAGAATTTTATTTTATAGTCCTAGATTTGAGTACGATTAACAAATTGATGCATGCCATTTTAATTGTTCTTTATCTACTATTCTTAGCCCATTTCAGAATTTTGCTAACTTTTAAAGTTTTCTATATGCACTATCTTTCCCTGTATTTTCTGAAAATTGTGTTTATGCTCTCTTCTTATTTTTGTCCCTAAGACTTTATCCTGTTAACTTGTATTAGGTCCTTTTTCTTTTTTATTTTGCCAGTTTTACCTTTTATCACTTGAATTAGTAGCTCATTTTATTATTTATAATTCAAAACTTCTTTTATTCCTAACTTCAAACTTTGAAATGTTGGTTTATTTTTATGCTGCAGTTAAATGCTTTACCACTGAGCTATACCCCCTCTGCTAGGTTTATTTTTATGAATTTATATTGTCCTTACTTTGAAGTTACTTTGAATTTTATTATCGATGTTAAAACATGCATAATTTTTATTAAGGTCATTTTTATTATTCATGCTTTACATTTAAAAATATTTATTGTTTCTAGAGGCTTTCTTGCTTTATTTACATTTCTTTTACATTTTAAAATATTCATTGTTTTAAAGGCTTTATTATGTGTTTTTTTGGTAATGTTGATTGCTTTTAAACTTATGTCTTCATCTGTTACAAAGTATTTTTATCTATTGCGTACTTCTAATAACAACTTGTATTAGATTTTTGTTATTGTTTTTTGGATTTAGTCCTTGATTTTTGTATAATGGCTGGAAAGAATGGAAAGTGGAGGGAAGCTCATCACAACAGGTGAGAACAGATGCTCTGTGATTGTCACTTTGGGATTCATCCACCATGTTGAGACATTCTTAAGGCACACCCCCAGCCCCATACACACATTTAATTTCACATTATGATAAGATATATGTGAGAAGCCTTCCAATATAAATAATGATTTTATCTGGAGAAATGGCATACTTGTTCCATGAGATTATTATTGCTTTCTTTTGGCATTGTGCACCATTCAGTCTTAATATGTCCGTTGTAAAATCTGTGCTAACAGTTAGGGTTGTACTAGTCATTTCACTTTACTTTGAGATAGTCTTGAGACTGCTCATTTGGTTGATTAAATCATGAGTCCTATTGTAGTAGATTACTTTTCAGGATTGGTTTAATATGTGCTATACTCTTGACTCTGGGTGGGGGTGATTTGTCAGGTCTCAGGGAGGTGAGTCAAAGAGGCAAATCGGCCTAAGTTTCCTCTCTTGAAATGTTGTTAGGAGTGTTAAAAGCCCAAGCTTTTCTCATAGGTTTAATATCTAATCTGTAGAAGAAAAATGCATTTTATTTAAGATTTGAGATGTTATTCCACTCCTTAATTTTAAGCAACAGACAAGGAACCTTGAGGAGGTTGTAGTGGATTGACTGCCAGGTTTTTTGGGTGGTGTGAAGAGGATCTATTTCTCTCAGTTCTGCTTCTATTAGCGTTAGGTTTGGTGTGATTTGCTTCAACATATTTATCTTTCTTATTGAGGCACCTGCTTTCAGCTTGGATATCAGTTTACATTTTCAAAATCTTCTTTAACTTCAATTTACTCAAAGCAAAGTTAATTATTTCTAGGGATCTATAGCCAAGATTGAAAATGAAATCGCTGGAGATCTATATGGAATAATTGAGAAATGTCATGATTGCTTTTTTGCACTTGAAGGGTCAGCAGACTTTTTCTGTCAAGGGTCACATAGTAAATACTTTAATTTTTGCAGGCTCTTAAGTCAGTTGCACCTATTTAAGTTTGCCCTTAAAGGAGAGAAGTAGCCATAGTCAGATAATAAGTAAATAAATGGATATTTCTGTGTTCTAATGTAACTTTATTTACAAAAACAGCCAGTGGGGTGGGTCCACTGGTTGGGGTTGGTTCTATTTGCTTAGGCATCGTTTGCTGATCCTTGAGGTAGACAATTTCTTTAGGGAAAGATACATCAATCTGATTTGAAACATTTCCACAACCCTGGAGGATTAAGGATGGCTACAAATTCTTACTTCTTCTGCCCTTGAGAGATAGGCACTTCTCTTTTCTACTTGAATCTAGACTAGCTTTGATGTCTTACTTGTGCACTACAATGAATTGGAAGCAAAATTTTGTCTCTTCTTAAGCTAGTGCTTAAGAAGCTTTGAAGCTTCTCCCTGGTCTTCTGGAAACAATCTCTGAGCCCCAAGCCACCATGTAATAAGCCTAACCATGGTAACTTCATGATATATTCAAAGTTCATTTCCTTATTTTGTTCAAGTCTCTGCTCAAAAATGGCCTCTGAAGAAAGACATCTTTGACCAATTTATATCTAAAATAGCATGTGTTTCTCTACTCTAGTGTAGGGGAGGGGAAGAAAAAAACTTTGTCTACTCTCCTCAGTTCTCCAGCTGAAGCCATGGAAATTAGACTGAGAAAAGGTAGATTAATAGATTAATAGGAAAAAGGTATGCAAACTTTATTTGATGTTTAGTTTTTACTTGGGAAGAGGGTCTTCCTAGAAAAGAAATGAAGACCCAAAGGAGCAGCTGGGCCTGAGAGGTTATATACCATGTCTAACAAAGAGTAGTAGATTGTGGAGATGTGAAATGACAAAGGAAAAGGATTTTAGGCTTCCAAGTGTGACAGACTATAGGAAGGTAAATATATGGGACAAATTTTAGGCTTCCAAGTGTGACAGACTATAGGAAGGTAAATATATGGGACAAATTAATAGAAGGTAAGAGCCATTTTAGTAAGGTTTGTGCATGTCCATCTTGGTGAAAAATTTCATGTTCTTCTTGGCTATAAAACTCTTCCAGGAGTGGGGATTGTGGCACCTGGGTGCTTTAGTTTAATAAGCATCTGACTTTAGCTCAGATCATGATCACAAGGTCATGGGATGGAGCACCTCATCAAGACCCACCTCAGGCTCCTTGCTCAGTCAGGAGTCTTCTTGCCCCTCTGCACAATGCCCCCACGCTTTTCTCTCTCTCCCTCTCAAATATAAGTAAATAAATAAATAAATAAACAAATAAATATCTTGAAAAAAAAACCCAAGCTTTCTCAGGAGAGGGAATTTATGGCAATCTTTATTTCTCAGAAGTTTCTGCCTTAAGTTCAATAAGGAAATCTTCAGAAAGGCTTCTTTCTGCATCTTTGATCATTGTTGCCTTCAGCTCAAAATAATCCATAAGCAAAAGTGGCATTTTTTGGGGGTGGCTTATTCTGATCCCCTTCGTTGCTTATCCTTTTTCTCTTTTTTTCCTGCTTTATATCTTTTTTTGTAGCATTACAGATTTGTTTATGTATTTATTTTTCTATCTGTTATGAGTTTTTCATACTAAATTGTAAACATGAAGGCAGAAATTTTTTTTCTGCTAGCCTGGTTCATGTGAGGTGTTCAATAAACTTTTTCTTTTTTTTATGAATGACTCTTGTAATTCCCGTTTTATTAATTTCATATGTATTTATTCAAATTGCCTCTAGTAGTTTAGAGAATGAGTTGACATATGAATAATAAATAAATAGACAACTTTCATCTATTAAATATCTCTTCTTAATTGCAGACACTTCAAGAAGCTGGGAGTATTTTCCCTTGTCTTCCCATCACCTCTGTTTCTGGACATCTAAATGCTTATCACTAGAGTAAATGCCACCTCTTCCTTGAAGTCTACCTTGGTTCTTAATTCCAATAATCCTTTCCTTCTTACCCCTCTGCCACTAATAAATAATATTTTTCTTCTCTGAAGTCATGGAAAAATTTCATTTATATCCCATCTTAAAAAGTCTTTATTAAAATTATGCATGGACAACTCCTATTTCTCTTACTATAATAAGGGCATGAAAGTTAAAAGTTTTGGGATCCCTGGGTGGCGCAGTGGTTTAGCGCCTGCCTTTGGCCCAGGGTGCGATCCTGGACACCCCGGATCGAGTCCCGCATCGGGCTCCCGGTGCATGAGAGCCTGCTTCTCCCTCTACCTGTGTCTCTGCCTCTCTCTGTCTCTGTGTGTGACTATCATAAGTAAATAAATAAATAAAAGAAACTTAAAAGTTTTATCTGAATATCTTTAATTTTTACAAAATCAACATACCACCTTACATTTAAAGGTCTTTCTGTGTGGGGTGTGTGTGTTAAAACTGGAATAAATGAAGACATAAATTACTAAATGCAAAACAGAATCTTGAAAATTGGCTAAAAATTTGTGGGCCTTTTAATAACACTTTTTTTTCCTGTTTACACAAAACTTCTCCTTTCCTAGTACTATAATTCCAAATAGGATCTGAAAATCACCTTGCAAGGAATAGAGTAAGAAACATTTTAAATATATTAGTGAAAATTAGGCCAAAGAGTAAAAGGTTAAAAAAGAAAGAAAGAAAGAAAGAAATCCTAACATCCTCATTTACTTACTATCTTTTCTACTCTGATTCTTTGTGGTTCTGTAGGATGATTTCTGATAGACTCATCTTTTTTTTTTTTTTTTTTTTTGTCAAACTCAAATATTTTATATTTCATGAGCTTTTGGAACAGCTTTCTTACACTGTAGATATTCATCTCAGTGAATATCTCATTTCATCCTTACCATGGCACAGATATTTTCTACTATAAGATTATGTTCAGTGGACAACCTGGTTATTAAAAATTATTTGTAGATCTATGCTAAATCTGAGAGGAGTGTAAATCATTATCAAAAATTAATTTTCTCCTTTGTATGAGAAAATATGAAATAATTATAATTCCAATGGTGTTATCAGTTTCAATAGAAAATCATTATTGAGATTATTTTAAATTCATTAACAAAAGAAATTTTATTATGAAGATAGTCTGGTCTTAGTCATATTAAAAATAATTTGCCCGTGCTTTTATTCTCTAATTAGAGTTTTAACCAGTTCAGGCTGGTTACAGAAAGCAATATCAAGAAGAGAAAGGGGGATAAAAACATAATATTAATCTCTAAGCCAAAATATTAAAAATAATAGGAAATAAATGAGGTTCTGAACCTTCTGAAATTAAACTAAAATGGAATATTAAAAATCCCTTCTATTATGTAACTTTTTCAGCCTGACTTCCATTTGTTCTTCCTGGACAGCAAGCAGTGTGCATGGATAGCAGTAAGAAAACTCAGGTGTCACAGGAGGATTTGGGGCCCTGGAAAGTGGGGGCATGTGATCTTTTACTGATAATGTTTTCAGCTGAATTCAGTTTACCAGGGCTGGAAATAAAAACAGATGATGCTCATGGACTTCCTTACTAGGAATCTTATAGCAATGGCCATTCATCATCAATCAGTTCATGAATATTATTGAGCACCCCCCATTTGCCTGAAGAATCTGGTGCTTGATGGGCTACTTCAGGCTGTTTGAGTCCAAAAGGAATTGAAGCAGTTACTTTCTTGAGGGTTCATAATCTCCCTGAGGACTTAGAAACAAATGAAAAAGTCTAGGGAGGTTGGTAAGATAAGGAAAAGCCAAAAACCCTAAAAATGAGGCAGCTAAGCTGAAGGATTAGAGGAAGTAGCTTGGTGGGGTAGGTAGGGAAGAGGAGGGAAAATATTTTAGGAATAATATTAGCAAAGCAGAGGAAGTAATTGTGCATTATTTATATCCCGTTTCACTTCACATAATGTTGAACACAACTCATAGAATAAACCATAATATGGTAATTGTTTTTTGGAAAAACTAAGAAATTAGTGAAAATTAAAATGTAGATAAAATAATGGATGAATGCAAGTTTGAGGTCAGAATACAGAATGCTACCAAGTTCAAGCCTCCCTCTATTCATAGGAAAATCAGCCAACTGTCCAGAAATAACTAAGAAAGGAAGGAAAGAAAGAAAAGGAGAGGGAAGGGGAGGGGGAAGAAAGAGGCTTTGAGTGATTCTAGTGGTTGTCAGACTTTGCACAGAAGTCTCTCCATTTCTTTTCTTATGAAAACCTCCAGTCATGTGCTGTAGAATATGATAGCAACTTGCCACATGTAGCTATTGAATACTTGAAATGTGCTACTCTGAATGAGCAATAGAGTAACATTAATCCCATTCTGAAGACTGAGTATGGAAAGATGAATGTAAAATACCTCATTAGAAACTTTATTGCATATTGAAATGAAAACATCTTGGATATATTGGGTTAAATAAAATATATTATTAAAATGAATTTCGCTCTTTCCTTTTACTTTTTTAAAGTGGCTAATAGAAAATTTAAAATTCTGTATTTGGCTCACATCTTATTGCTAATGGACAGTGATACTTCATACTCTCTCTTATGACCCATTTAATCCTTAATCATACAATTCTAACATGATTGTATGTATTTGAAAGTCCTCCAGCAATTAGAATTATCATAAAAGAAGGTAGCATTGGGATTAGTATGGTGTGGGGAGTGTGGGAGAGGCTACCATGTTAACAATGATGAAAATTTATTGTTGTTGGGAAATGTGTGATCATCCAGTGAGATAAAACCTAAAGATGGAGGGCACCATGTAGTTAGCTACTGCCACAACAAAAATGCCTGACAACCCCAAATCAGTGGCTTCTAAAAACCATTTATTTGTTATTCATGCATTTGTTAGTTTGGGTTCAGCTGACCTCAGGTGGCTTTGTCTCTCAGCTGTAGGTTGAATAAAGTTTACTCCTGTTTCTCTTATCTCATTGCACTAAATGGCTACCCAAGTCTTTGTTTTGATGATAAAGGCTGGACTGCAAGTGAGCACGTCAACTGCACAAGTACATTTCAAATCACTTCTTGCAAAATATCAGCTAATATCCTATTGGCTAATGTAAAGCAGTGGTCACACTAAAAATCAAGGTATGGGGAAGTACTTTCTCCATCATGAGGCCATGGCAAGGACATGTATGCATATCTTGTAATGAAGACCTCAGTCAAAATAATCTGCCACAAGCACCTTCAAAGCCACACACAAACAAGCAGATAATACATGGACAATGAAAGAGAAAATACAAAATCATTACAAAACAGATGCCAATGCAAACTGAGAGAAAATTCTAGGACCATTTACTATAAACAAAAACAGTTCTAACACCTCAGAGGTATCTGAAACCTTACGATAATACTTTCTGTTCTTCTTGATAGCTATTAAATATTTTTAATAGGGTCAGCACAGGAGTGGATCGTGTGATTAAGACCTAATCAGTCAATACATTATGTTCTCAAGTTACCACTTTTTATGATACAGGCATCATCCGTATACTCTTAATTAGCATTTTTGGGAGGAAAACATAATGCTTTGCTTTTCAGATTAAAACACTAACCTCAGTGGAGGTAAGAGACATGATTAGGGTCACAGAGCTACATGAAGTTCCAGAATGCCACTTATGTGCGTAAGACTCTGAATTGTTTTATTTTTTTTTTTTATTTTTAAGATTTTATTTATTTGAGAGCAGGAGAGAGAGAGTGCATTTGTATGTTAGCATTAGCAAGGGGGTGGGCAGAGGGAGAGGGAAATCAGACTCCCTACTGCTCAGAGAGCCCAACATGGTGCCCTGATCCCAGGACCCCAGGGATCATGACCTGAGCTGAAGGTGGACGCTTAACAGATTGAGCCACCCAGGTGCCCCTACATTCTGTTTTCTAACATGATTTCTATGGAAAGGAAGAAGGAAATAATCAGAAGTAATCTATATTATCATATAATACATTAAGTGGAGTTCCTATTGATGACTTTTTTTTTTTTGGAAAAGATTAAAATATGGTTTGTCTGGGTATAGTATGTTTTGGAGAGATTTTTAAGGGACATCTGGATATACTACCCCAAAACCTGCCACTTTCAAATAAGGATTATCTTGAGCTGCAGGCAATTGAGCATCCACAGATGTAGGTTCTCCACTTTCCCCTTTTCTGCCTAAAAGCAAGGCATAAATTTCCTTTGTGAAGGTGTTCCTCTCCTGTAACAGGAAGAGGAGAGAGACTCATTACCAGAAATAGACAGTTGCACTAAGATGAGTCTGTATAAACAACCTTACCAAAATAATCCTATCTTCATTGGTTTCCCCCATAGATACCTCCTTACAATTTATTATCTTGGAAGCCCAAAACCCTTTTCCTTTGTTAGAATGATATATAAGCTCCCAAGTCTCACTACTTTGAGTTTCATTTCTTTTCTGTGAACTTCTGTGCACTCAAGACATTAATAAAAATCCTGTGCCTTTTCTCTTGTTAATTTTCTTGCTAATAGAAACTATTTTACTAATTGTTTAATGAAATAATTTAGAAATTTTAGTGACATGACCTACAGTCTCCCAGATAGTCCTCCTACAAATGAGTTGGTGTTGTTTATAAAACTGTGTAGATGTTGAGAAGAGTACCTACATGGTAGGTAGTAACTAGCAAAGAAATTAAAAAAAAAAAAAGAAATCGTGGGGAATGAATTTTTATTTATTCATTAGTTTGTTTTCCTAGAGGGGAAGAAAACAGAGACTGATAGTCTAGGGAGGAGGAAGAAGTAATATCTTGTTTGTAAAATTAGTGGGAAGTAAGTTCTATTTGGAAATTTTAAAATATTTGTTTATAGCAGGGATGTCCGTTTTGGATTTTTGAGCCAAGAATTAGTGAAATGGTAGAGGTGTAACTTTAACTATCCTTTACCTTGAGATGGCCTATATTTGCATCGCTCATAGAGCACCGTGGAATTCTCTAAGGGTCTGATGAACTTGAGACTTCGTCATGTGGTATTAGGATAAAGACAGCACATTTATTTATTTATTTATTTATTTATTTATTTATTTATTTATTTATTTTGGCTTGTGGCATGAGTAATATGGAAACATTCCCATGCAGTAGAAACTGGGAACTCATGAAAAAAACATTAGGCTTGTGTGTCTATTACCACTAAGATGTTATAGAAATACTGAGCTCCACTTCTGAGATCCTGGAAAAATGACCCTTTTCCCCTTGTTTTTTTTTTCTTCCTCTGCTGTTGTCTAGTTGTGCCCCTGCAGTATGAAGAAAATGAAGCACTGTGCTTTTACAGAATAATAGGAGATACAGTTGGGTCATGAAGAAGGATGACTCTGCCCTTGTCCTGCCTGAGGTCACCCACTAACCCTCCATGCATCTATCTACTTTTCCTGGAAATATGCCACCCTCTGTGCCCCACCCCCACTGTATTCATTTTTATCAGACTGCTCTTCTTTTCTGTTTCTCTTTCCAAAAGATAGTGCCAGTGTTTTTCTCTGGTGATGCACTTAAGGTCAAAGTTGTGAAATTTTAAAACCAGAAAAGTCATTATTTTTTGGGCTTTAAACCCAGTGTAACTGTGGAGCTGCTTGCCTTTTAAAAATTAATAAGGGAATAATAGGGACAAAAACCCAAGCAACATCTTAGGGTCAGAGTTTGGTTAAGCACTGCATTTTTAAAGGGCTAGTGAGTTGCTGGCTGAGCTTCTAGAGATGGTGGGTCCTTCAGGGACTTGCCTCTTGACACTCTGGATTTTTAGTTTAGCACATTTTTTATACCATTATTTAGTTATTTGAGAAATAGTGGTTGAAGGGCAAGAAAGGGGATTCGATGTGAAAGCCTGACAATGAGTGAGATAAACATAGGAAAACAACTCCTATAGACAATTTCATGCCAGAATCTCTAACTTGTTCTCAAATATCTAGATGCTTTCTTTCTTTCTTTCTTTCTTTCTTTCTTTCTTTCTTTCTTTCTTTCTTTCTTTCTTTCTTTCTTCTTTCTTTCTTTCTTTCTTTCTTTCTTCTTTCTTTCTTTTCTTCCTTTCTTTCTCTCTTTTCTTTCTTTCTTTCTTTCTTTCTTTCTTTCTCTTTCTTTTTCTTTCTTTCTTCTTTTTCCTTTCTTCTTCTTCCTCCTCATCCTTCTCATCTTCCTCCTCTTTCTTCTTCAACTTTTAACCAGTTGTAGTTTTTAACTTAGATTCAAGAAAGTTTACTTTTTTTTGATGTACAGATCTATGAGTTTTGATATAGGCACAGAGTTGTGAAAGTACCACCATATTCTAGATACAGAACTGTTCCTTCACTCCTAATAGTCTTTTGTGCTGTCCTTTGGTAATCAGCCATTTCCCTCACTTTATACCACTGGCAGTCATTGATCTATTCTCTGTCCCTATAGTTTTGTCTTTTCCAGAATGTTGTATAAATGCAGTTGTAAAGTATGTAACATTTTGAATTTAGCTTCTTTCACCTGACACAATACATTTGTAGTTCACCCATTTGTCACACACACACTAATAGTTCATTCTTATTTTTTTGATGAGTAGTATTCCATTGAGTCGAATGCTACCCAGTTTATTGATTCATCAGTTGAAGAACATTTAGGTTGTTTTCAGTGTTTGCAATTATGACTAAACCTGCCATAAACATTTGCACTTTTTTGGGGTGGGGGGTAAGAATCAGTTTTCATTTCTCTTGGATAAAATGACTGGAAGTGGGATTGTTAGGTTATTTGATTTCTATTGCTGCTATAATGAATCACTACACATTTAGCTATTTAAATAAAAACAGAACATAAGCTTATTCTCTCACAGGTGGGGACGTCAAAAGTCTAAACAGTATTGGCAAGGCTCTAGGGAAGGAGACTCAGGGAAGAATTCACTTCTTACCTGTTCCAGCTTGTAGAGGCTACCCATATTACTTGGCTAGTGGCTTTGTGTCATTCTGACCTCTACTTTTATGGTCACATCTCCTTCTGTGACTCTTCCTTCCCTCTCTCTTAAGGACCCTTATGATTATATTGAGTCCATCTGGATAATTCAAGATTTTTAACTTAATCATGGCTTTAAGTCCTCTTCAAAGCCCTTTTTGCCAGAAGAGGTAACATACTCACAGATTTTGGAGATTATTCTGCCTGCCACAATCAGAACATCTGATAAATGTACCATAAAATTTGTAAGAAACTGCCAAAATTATGCTTTATAAAAAAGTATTATCATGCTATGAATTTTTGCTAATATTTCTCAATGTGTTAAAAAAACATAGAAAGCTTATTTAATTAGGGTATGTTTCTATATAAGTTTGGAATTTTTTTGTTGTATGTCAGAGAAAATCCAACACAGGTTAGTTTAAAGAAAAAGGAAAGTTATTGGCTTACCTAAATATAAGGACTAAGGCTGAAACTTTGCAGATTTTGCATTTCTGACCTCAAAGCTCAAACATTTTTATCATTTAGTTTTCTGTTGGATTTTCATTATTCACAGGCTCCATGTGGTGGCAAGGTAGAGATGCCAGTAGCTTTAGATCTTATATTCTCTTTGGTTCAAGTCCCTAGTAACACACATCTCGTTATGTGACAGTATTTTTTACATTTGTCATTGGATCACACGACAGTCCTGTGAGCCAATCACTTTGGTGAGAGAACGTGAGGTGCAAATTGGTCTTGGTCACATGAAACATTCCTGAGATTGGCTAGGAGCTTCACCTGAGGACTATGGATGGAAAATGAGGGAGAGATGGATCTAAAACAGAAAATACGACTGTCAGGAATACACTAAGCAAACGTCCACTCTAATTTCTTTAACTTCAGATAGAGCTTTAGAATGAATTCTCCTCTGAGGAAGTTACTCCCTTGAGTATGTTTATCCATTTTTACCAAATGAGGAAACCAAGGAAGCATGTTAAATTCCATTAGACTACGTACGTACGAAGGATTGCTTACAGACTCCCTGGGGAGACAGGCAACCAGGGATGTGCCGCAACTAGCTATGCTGGTTTACACACAATTTTATGGATCTCTTTCCAACTCTACATCTAGTAACTTCATATTGATAGTATGAAATAGGCCACAATGGAGTATTTACACCACAGAAATTGGCAAATGTTCCATGTAGGGGCTTTTAACCCTAGGGAGCCCATTACTAAACATTTACCAGGATACCATGTCTGGCAGCCAATACATAACTCTGCATAATTAGTAAGATAGCACTGTGTGATAATTTTGAAATATTCAAACATAATTACAACAGGAATTGAGAGAAAGGAGATATCACTGTGTGTGTGCGTGTGTCTCCCTCCCCAAAAAATTCCCAAGAAGAGGGCTTGAATTGGACATTGCATCGGAGAGAATATACACATCATTTTGAGTCTGGCTTATGCTTTTATGGTTAGGACTTTTGGTGTCCTATCCAAGAACATTTTTCATTTTTCACAAGATATTCTATGTTTTCTTGTAAAAACATAAGAGTTTCTTAAATTAACTTTTGTGTGTGGTGCAAGATAGAGGCCAAGTTTCATTTTTTTCCCCTAATGTTTTAGTTGCGAATATCAAAAAAAAATCTCCTCTGAATGCCATCAAGACATTATCACTGAATGCTGCCTATTCCCCATTCCTTTTTTCTCTGGTTCTCAATTCCCAGTGGTAGTTCTGTGAAATTCATGAGTCTTCAGCCAGCACAAGAACAGAGATCTTATGTTCAAAACTACCTGTGAGTCTGGTCTGATGGTGTGTCTTGCTCTGTAGTCTGGTCTACCACTAGCTGCTCTGATGCTAGATCATTGATCTGGGCATCGTTTCCCCTCACAAGGAGCACACAGGAGTCCCTAAAATACTAGCCGAACAAGAGGCATTCATTTCAACTTCAGCAGAAGCTATGCAGATGTTCCGTTTTTTAAATACATCTCGTGCTCACTCCCACTGCACCAAAACCCCACCTCAGTTCCTCAGATTGTCATCTCCCAGGTTTTATCTTGCCCCCTTTCTTCATGGGGTCAGCTGAGCATGAAAGATGATTTCCTTCCCAAGAAGAGCTTCGGTGTCTTGAGCCTCATAACTTTTTGTGTAATTTCGTGTCAGTTCTCTCTTAGGGCACCGACTCCAGGAGCTGATTGATGTGGATGAGCTTCCTGAAGACGAGCTGTTCCCTGATGATTCACTGCCCTGCTCTCCCACATTCTTTTCACTTCAGCTTTCAGGGAAAAATATTTTTTTCCTTTAGGTTATTTGCACTCTAATGATTCTTTTCTTGCAAAGTCTGCTGAAAGAATAATTTCATGGTTATAATAAAGATGCACAGGTCCCTGTTTTCTCGTTTAGGACCACACTTTTATCTACAGTTCTAGATAGGTTGGGGCGATTGGGAAGAGGCATTAGAACACAGGAGGTCTGAATTGTGGCTTTTGTGTTATTTGTGGTGTGACCTTGTACATTTGACTTAAACTCTCAGAAAAGTCTGAGACTTTGTTAAATGGATGTACTGAAACTACCTCAAAGTGTTATTCTTATGAGTGAAATGAATGAAATGAAGGTATCTGAAGCTGTTAGTATATTTCCTGGTTCTCAGAAATATTGCTCATTTTCCTTCTTCTTTAAGAGGAAGACAAATAGTTATGGGGGAGTTTGGGAAATTCCCAAATGGGGCATATTATGCCCTAGCAGAATTACATAACACTTTATTTTTTTCTTTTGGGGAAATCGATGGGACTAAAAAGTTATGATGCTTCTTCCATCTGCCCTATCAAGGAGGTACTAACCCATGCCAGGAGGCCCAGGGATACTCAGAGCATGGAAGAGTCCTACAGAGGACTAAAGTATGATGGGATAACCATGAAGATATTTGGTATAAAATTTTAGAGGATAAATGCCATGTGAGATTCTCTATCTCTTTGTCTGAAAGTTTCCATGTCACTGCCGTGGAACAAATTAAAGAAAGGTCTGCTTTAGAGAAAACTCTGGAATACCTGAAAAATGAGCCCCCCCCCCATCTTTTGTGGGAATCCCATCAATAGTAGATTGAATGGCTTTGTTCGAACAACTTTGGTTAATAGGCGATTCTAAAGGCATCCTATTTCGTTTTTGAACAGCTGAAACTGTTAGAAATTCCTTTATATTCAGTCAAACAACATTTTGTGCTGCAATGTCTATCATTTTGGTACTAGTTAAAGTCAATTTCTACTGCCTTGTGTTTTTTCAGAGGAGTACCCAATGAAAGCTTATAGGCTTGGTTCTTCTAATGCTCTCTTTGTATACACCAGAAGGAGCTATTTCATTACAATGGATGGCAGCCCTGAAGCCCCAGTCTTGTACAGAGTATCTTGCGGTTCATGTGGGTATGTGGATGGGAAGGGGGCTGACGAAGTAGCATTGGGAAGCTCATCCAGTACAAAGCCATCAACACTCCTGAAACACCAACACAAAGCTCAGGCTTCTCTGTTGGTTATTTGAACACCTAATTCTTTCAAAGCACGTGGGTAGAGTTCAGTGATGTTTTCCCAGGAGATCCCAGTAGAAGCAACTTTCTTTCAGTTGCTAATTATCTATAGGAGAAAACAATAATTGCATTTCCAAAGGTCTCCTGTATTTTAACATTCAGATCCTTGATATTGATTGCTCTTTGAAATTTCAAATACTGATGAAGGAAAGGTGTTTGAAAGCAATGCCATTTAAATTCAGGCCTGTTAAAAGCCTAGCTGTGAGAAGAGTAACTCTTCAAATAATACTGAATTGTTAATGCATGGTTATCTGTTACCTACCCTCTTTGGAAGCTCCAAAGAAAACAGGGATCTGAAGGAGTTGTACTTAAGAGAATAAGAACCAAAGCAATAAAAATCATCTTTCTGAGGAATGACTTGTTGGAGATGAGTTTCAGTGAGAAGCAAATTAAGTGTGAGACTAGAAAAGAATGCCGAATTCTGACCCTCCCTAGATGGAGAAAGGAGGTTTCCATGTTTTTGTTTTCCCCATAAAATAATAAGCTTCAAATATAAGAGTTTTCTAATGGTATCTTGAAGATACCAGGTATCTTGAAGATAAATTTACTCAACCTCCTTCATTTTACAGGTAAGAAAATTGAAAGAAATTCTTACCAAATAATTGGTGCATGCCTATTATATTCTAGGCACTATGATGGGAAGTAGGGACATTGTGGACTAGGCAAGTCTCACTGGTTAGAGCAGTTAGAGAGAGATCATGGACTAGTTAGGTCTAGACTAAACCGGAGCTAGATTATTTCCTTTGACCAGCAGTCCTGCTTTGCACCCCCTTTTTTTAAAAAGATTTTATTTATTCATGAGAGATACAAAGAGGGGGTGGTGCAGAGACATAGGCAAAGGGAGAAGCCGGCTCCATGCAGGAAGCCCGATGTGGGACTCAATCCCAGGATCCCAGGATCAGGCCCTGAGCCAAAGGCAGACGCCTAACTGCTGAGCCACCCAGGCGGACCCCTGCTTCCCTTACCAACTCCTTGTACATCTTGAATGCATCTTTAATTGCTTATTCCCCTTCCCTCTTCCACTCTCTTACTTCTGGTTTCAGTTCCCAACATTGTTGGTTTCTCCCCTCTCAAATCCACATGTAGGTGCACACATATAATTTTTCATACCATCTCAGGGTATGCACAATTCTTCTGAAGTCCATGGACATCAGGACAAGAAACTTTGTACCTACATGGTAAATGTTAGCACACCAGGCACATAAAGAAAACTTTATATGCTATCTGCTTTGTATTGTGGAATTTTGTGGAGTCTGCAGTATTTTTACTATTGGTAAGAATTTTATCAATCACTCAATAAGTCAAACAAGTCAAGAAGCAATTAACACACTGTTTTCCAGGCACCATGGTAAGATACAGAATTTTAAAATATAATCCCTGTTTTACCTATAAAGAAATTGAGACAGATTTAATCAAGTAACAAGTCTTCTCAGCCTCTAAATAGTGATATCAGGGTTTTAACCCAGAGCTTCAGATTCTAATTCTAGAGCTTTTCTCTCTCAGAGCAACTACTTTGAAATGTCAGAAATACCTACATATTGGAGACACTTTTTTTACTGTGTAACAGACCATGAGTGTTTTAGGAATCTGAAAGTGAGGGAGATCAGGGAGGGCTAGAGTGTCTAGGGAAAGGGAAAACTTCTTGAACGGATAATCCATCAAAGGATGGGGTAAGACAGGGATAAGTGAAGTACGATATTGCAAAATGGTTAATTTTAATTTCACCCAGGTTTTTCTAGAAGGATGGGAATTAGTTTGAAGTGCCAAAGAGCAAATTGCTGGTATAGTAATTGCTATTGTTTCAAATTCACTTTTAATATAGATATGTATACTTAGGTATCAATAGTTTTCTTTTTTTGGCGTTTTTTTCCTACTTAAACCTCATATGTTAATATGGAGCAAAGAAGGTGTCTGGGATCTAGTTACTTTAGCACACATTTATTCATCTGTTACCTAGAAGTAATAGATGATAATAAGCAACGAACAGTCCTTTGTCTAAGAAAACTTAGATTATGATTGGGAAATTATGACTAACCATATCTGAAGAATCCAGAATATAAAATATAAAATAAAGTTAAATGTGCCCTAGACATTTCACTCCTAGGTGTTCACATAGGAGAAATGAAAAATTGTCTTTACAGAGACTTATACTTGAATATTCCTAGCAGCTTTATTTACAACAGCCTCAAACTGGAAACAGCCACAATGCCCATTAATAAGTGAATAAATAAACAAATCATGGTATAGCCATACAATGCAATACTGTTCAGTGATCAAAAGGAGTGAAATATTGTACACTGAAATGAATGAACTTCATGATATTCTACTGAATGAAAGAAGTCATACAAAAAAAAGCACGTGCTTGTACAACAATGTGAATGTGCTTAATATCAATGACATATACACTCAGGAAGAGTTTAAATGGTAAATTTTATGACATGTGTATCTTTTAATAAAAAATGCCAGTATATACTGCATGATTTTATTTATATACAAATCTAGAAAATTAACTCATCTATAGTGACAGAGAGCAGATAAGTGGTTTCTGAAAGATCAGAAGTGAGAGGGAAGAATTACAAAGGAGGATGAGCAAACTTTTGGGTGTGATAGACATGTTCATTATGTTGACTATAGTGATGGTCTCATGGGAGTGTGTGTGTGTATATATGTATATATATATGTGTGTGTGTGTGTGTGTACATATATAATATGTCAAAACTTGAATTGTACACTTTAAATACATGCGAATTTTTAAAAAGTTTCGATTTATTTGTTCATGGGAGACACAGAGAGAGGGAGAGAAGAGAGAGAAGCAGGGACATAGGCAGAGGGAGAAGCAGGCTCTCCACAAGGAGCCCTATGTGGGACTCGATCCCAGATCCCAGGATCATACCCTGAACTAAAGGCAGACGCTCAACTGCTGAGCCATCCAGGCATTCCTAAATATGTGGAATTTATTATTTGTTAGTTATAGTTCAATAAAGTTATTCTTTCTTAAAAAGTGACTTCAGCTGATCACCCCCTCCACTTTTTATCTAAGAAATTAAAAATGCCGAAAAAGTTTGGAGATAAAAGAACTTCTTTAGAACTTCTGAATGTGCTCAGTATCCTCTTCTCTATTGACACAGGGTGGGGATGTCCTTATCATCCACTCAAGAAGAGCTTCAACAAATAATTTTGAAAGCTTGATATGCAACTCTTGGATTTTGAGGGGTGGGGTACTATAAATTGTTTTTTTTTTATTCACTTTGAGACATTTTTAAGAATGAGGAATTGGTTGAATGACCTGTGTTGGCAGCAGGAGACTGAGTTTTATTAACTGCCCTGCTATAGATTTGAGGTCAAAATTATGCATTTTGCCTGAGTCCATCTTATAGTGTATTTACTCAAGAGATTATCCTTTAGGGTGATGGGAACTCAATGTAGAGGTTCAGAGGTAGATCATGGAAACCCAAGGGCTAAAGAAGAAATCATAACTGGCCATCTGAACTACTCATCACTCCTATCTCTTACAAAGTAGGAGTCTCTAAATAATCTTCAATGAACCTCTTGATAGGAAGAGCAGACTTTCATGCCCAAATTGACTGAGAAAACCAAGGCCATCTTTTATTATTATTTTTAAAAATATTTTATTTATTTATTCATGAGAGACACAGAAAGGCAGAGATATAGGCAGAGGGAGAGGCAGGGTCCCCATGGGGAGCCCAATGCGGGACTCAATCCCAGGACCCCGGGATCACGACCCAAGCCAAAGGCAGACGCTCAACCACTGAGCCACCCATGCTCCAGCCAGCTTTTATTATTATATTAGAAGGAACATATTAGTTACTGATCAGAGACATTTTTGAAACCTAAGTGACCTGAGTTTATATTAACTATTTAAAAATGTACCTAGGATTTGTTTTAATCAGGTATGGTAAGACATACAGACACGGAAATGATTGTCATGAAGGAAAAATTTCTTATATTTAGAGATCCCTGGAAATAGAAGGCATGGCATGTACACAGTGCAATAAGAAGAAGCGACAGGGTTGGTTACAAAGCAGAGAAAGTGAAGGGGAAATGGGGGCAAGAACCGTCATGGTGGTTTCCATGGGAAAGATAAGACAAAGAAAGCAGGTTTAGTTTTAGCAAGTTTGAATAATTTCAGGGGCCCTGAAAGGTAGGGGCTCCTATTTGTCTGGTACTTAACACTGGGATGATAGAGCAAGTGGATAGTGTTTGGCATATGAGAGCCTTGGGAGATCCCAATAAAGGAGGTGGTTGGGGGCAGGAGCTCTGGATTGTTTTGCTTTTGAAGAGCATGCTATTGGGTATGTGCTTACTATCTCTAGGAATTAGCTAATCCCAGGAGGGATAGTTAGTGGCAGTAAGGCCTCAAGATATTAAAGCAAACAAAAAATAAAAAACATGACTAATACACAACTAAGAGTGAGAAGATCAATATATGGCCCAAGAATTAGACCCAGGGATAGAATGAATCATAGAGCAGGTTTAATGAGCAGTAGTGCTTTTGGAAAGATTAAAAAATACATTTTTATATATTAGGGTTCTGAACTTTCCTGTGCATACAAATCACCAGGGATCTTGTTAAAATGCAAATTCTTATTTAGTATGTCTGCCGTAGGACCTGAGAGTCTACATTTCTCACAAACTATAGTGCTGCTGGTGTAAGGTAATCCATTGTATAGCAAAGTTATAAGTGGTTGAATGAATAGTGGTTAAGAATCTACGTTAAAATTTTGGTTCTGCTACTTGTTAGTTGGATGATTCTGGACAGGTTACTTAATATATGGAAGACATATATTCCTTATATATAAATGGGAGTAATAATAATCTACCATAGAATATGTTGTGATGGTTAAATGAAATATTACTTAATAATGCTTAGTGAAAGGCAGTCAAAAATAAGATGTGAGGGGGCAGGGCAGAACAGATGGGATTTCTAAGGAAATTTAGGGTTTCCTAAATTGCAAGGATGGATAATTTAAGGATTCCATTCTTGCAATGATCCCTTTTGCCATCTGTCTGATAAGGAGTTATTTGGCTTCTGTATTTCTAGTGATAGGAAGAATTTACATGGAGACCATTTTGTTTCTAGACGGCTTTGTTCATTTCAAAATGTTTTTACAATGTGGAGATAAAATCAGCTGCTACTAGTTCTATCAGAACAACATAAAAGAAGAGAGCCCCACCATCCCAAACCCCTCTCATTTTTCTGATATATCCAGAGATTCACATTGAACCAAACCAACTCAATCATTCATGATAACTGTATTTTCTGTGGTTGATACTGACAACTTTTAGTAATAAGTACTAAGTCAGAATTATTTTTTAGATTTATTTATTTATTTTAGAGAGAGAGAGAGAGAGCTAGAGCATGTGAGAGTACACATTGGGGGAAGGGGTAGTGGGAGGGGGAGAGAATCTACAGCAGCCTCCCTGCGGAGTGCATTGCTCAACATGGGGCTTAATCTCAGGACTCTGAGATCATGACCTGAGCCAAAATCAAGAGTTGGTGACTTAACCAACTGAACCACCTAGGCACCCTTCCAGGGTGCAATATTAAAGTAGGAACTGAAGAAGTCAGGTGTGGTCTTGCTGAGGGCTTATCCCATCTCATTCACTCCCCTTTTGTGGACCACAATACTGAGATATCAGAAAAGGTGCTAAAGAAAGTAAACCCCCTCCTACCACCACATGTCTCCAAGGACATAAATTCTTCTGAGGATAGGCAAGGCTGTATTCTACTTAATTTTGAGATCTTTCATGTATTTAGCTTGTCAGATTCTGTGGTTGTTTTTTTTTTTTTTTTAAGACAAGAGCAAAATGGTATATTTCAGATAAAGTGGAGCTATTGGAGAGTTTGAAAAAGAGGCTGCTATTGGGAGGGTGGTGGTAGTTTTTATGTGTATGGAATTTCCCTGGGCCATGGGACAGCTGCTAAAAAGCAGATCCCAAAGTGAAGTCTTACTATATCCCTACATTTTGGAAGCTTTTCCTGTTCTTTAAAGACTGGTAAAATTACCTGAAGGTAATATGTTTTTGTTGTTTCCTTTGAGTTTAAGCTCTTAAACCTTCAGTCTTGTATGTTATAGACAATGAAGACCATTAGTTTAAATATTACAAAAATGACATGCCATTTAAAGCACGTACTTGGACTCAAAACAAGTGCTGTTGCATTTAACACATCTTTTCTAGAGACCTTTTATTGACCAGACAGCCCAATTAAGTTTGTAAAATAATGTCAGGAAGATCTGCCTTATATGTCCTCTGTTAATAGCCCTTACGACTCCATTAAATTTGCTCTTACACGGGAATTACTGCTTTATATGGGAAGAACAGGAAATTTGTATATTGCACATAGAGAACTCTTGCTTTCAAACCTGTCTTCCAGAATACTTAAAGGCTGTCAATATAGCTCTCTGATAAAGCCATTTTATTTGGTCAGCCCCTTCCTTGCTAGAACTCCAGTAATTGAACAAGGTGTTACTGGGCCATCTTGGAAATCTGCCTGAATCATTTGGAAAGGAAACATGTTTCAGTACTGACTTCAATAGGAACACAAAGTTTCTACATGAAAGGTTTTTGCCTTTAGCTTGAACAGCCATATGGAGACTGAGAGGGGGGCTGATCACTCTCAGAACTGGTAGAGCATTCAAAGGATATCTGCCAACAAAGGCAGTGTGTTTGGGTGTGTGATGTCACCTGAGGTAGCCTTGTTCAGCATCCTGGAGATTGCGTCCTTTACCTCTGCCCTTGGCTGTGGGCTCCAGAGCGTGGCACATGAGGTATTTGGCCCAAGGTCTTCAGCCTTTTCAACAGGCAGTAACTGAATGAGAAGAGATGCTGTGGAAAGTGTGATGTTTTAAGATTCCTTGATGGTAGGCTTCAAAAAAACTTACTGAAACTGCCTTGTATTAGTTTAGATAAAGCTTGATGTTGTGTCACATAAAGCCTGAAATATCTGTGAAATCTTGACCCAGGAGAAATTTATTTCTTGAGCCTGGAAAGCCTCCTTGATAAGGATGGGATGGCTGCTCCAAGCATTCTCTCAGGAACTTAGGCTAAGGTGGCTCTGACATCTTCAACACAAGGCTTTCACTGTTGCCCCGGGTGGTCACTCCCTGCTGGCCTAGGAGGAAAGAGAATTAGTGGAGAATCATGGGGGAGGTTTGTTATGCCCACCCTAAAGTAGAGAAAATCACTTCCTCTCACATTGTATTGGTCAGGGCCCAGTTGTGACCACAGCTAAGTGCAGAGGAGGCTGGGAATATAGTTTGGTTCTGTGCCCAGAAGGAAAGGGAATGGCTTGGTAAACAGCTGGCCAGTCAGCCACGTAGCTTAAGCCAAATGGGATTTATGACAAGAGTATTATGGGGTTCTTACAAAATCCTACATCTTTAGGGAAGGACTGGACCTAGAAATAAAATAGCTGTTTCTCTCTCCACTTTGATTTTTATGCCACTGCTTCATTCCACTCTCTCTGTGTACTTTTTCTTTAAGCTGCTCCTTTGTCCACAAGGAAGAATATGGCTGCTCTGCACTATTTTCACATTATAGTCTTGACTCCGTGCAAAATATTAACGATTTTTCAAATTTCAATTCCAAATTTCTGAGCAGAAGAATTTGATTGGCCCCATATGCCCTAGTTTCATTCAACTGAGATCAACAGTGAGGGTCCCAGAGTGCGAACTTGGCTTCCACATCCCCCACCTCCCACCACTGCGACCCTGTGGAAGAAGGAGACAATTTTCAGAACCAAAATAGTTTTGGGCCGCCAAAACTATCCACATGTTAGAATGGCAGGTTCCAGAAGTTGCTCAGAACTTTTTAGCCCCTGACTTGTATGCTACAAGAAGGCAAGAAGAAGTGAAGTTCTTTTGGTTATAGCTGTGTATCTCCCCTTCTCTCCTCTGTCACCCATTTCTTGGCACTTGTCCCTTTGTGACATTCTATACATCCCAACTTAATCACACCACCACTTCTGTGTCTTAGTGACTCTGTCCTAGTGTTGTATAAATATGCAACATGTTTAGTTTTTGTTTAACTTTTTATTAAATAATAATTAATTTTTATTTTATTTTAATTTTTATTTCATTTTTTTACATGCCAGCCCCTTCAAGTTAATAAAGCCAGTGACCTAAATATTAAATTAATGAAGTGTTCAAGGGAATGGAGAAGCTAGGAAGGACTTCCCTCATCCTGGAGTCTGTGGTATTCTATCACTATTATGGAATATTCTGTTTTAAGATTCATCTTATTTTTAAGGTGGAGGAAAAAATATATATAGAAATAAATCTGTCTCACTTTGGTTTGCGCTGTGATTTTATAAAATGCTTACTGTAGGATGATGAATCAAGGCCCAGTTTGGCTATTCACTTAATGTCTTTGAGCCTCATCTGTAAAACAAGGATTGTAATACATACTGGGAAGAATAAATATAATAATGTATCTTAAAAAACTGTGTAGTCTACAACAATTTAAACATGGACTTACCATATGACCCAGCAATTCTACTCCTAGACATGTGCCCTAAATAATTAAAAACAGGTATCCAAATGAAAACTTGTATTTGAATATTCATAGCAAAACAGCGAAGAGCCAGAAGGTATAGATAACACAAATGTCCATCGAGTGATAAATAGGTAGATAAGATGCAGTGTATCTATACAATAAAACATTGTTCAGCCATAAAAAGGAATGAAACCCTGATATACAATACAAGATTAATGAATCTTGAAAGCATGCTAAATGAAAGAAGACAAAAACAAAAGATCACAAATTGTATCAACTCATTTATACAAGTATTCAGAACAGGCAAATCTATAGGGATAGAAAACAGATTCAAAGTTTGCAGGGGTTGAGGGAAGGGGGAACTGAACCGTGACTGCTTAATGGAAACAGAGTTAGTGGGGATGATAGTGGTAGTAATTGCACAGTATCTTAAGTATACTTAATGCTACTCCATTGTACACTTTTAAATGGTCAAAATGGTAAATTTTATGTTATTTCTATTTTATCACAGTAAAAAAAAAAGGGGGCACCTTAAGGGCTCCTGGGTGGTTCACTCAGTTAAACATCTGACTCTTAATTTCAGCTCAGGTTGTGATCTTTGGGTTGTGAGATCAAGCTGTGCATCAAGCTCCACACTGAACTGGAACCTGCTTAAGATTCTCTCCCTCCCCCAAGCATGCATGCTCTCTCTCTCTCTCTTTCTCTCTATCAAATAAATAAATAAATAAAATCTTTAAAAAAATAAAAAGGCTACCTAAGCCCCCAACCTATTTTTTAAAAAAGCTTTTAATTCTTTCTTTAATGCTATATGAGATTATATGAGAAATGCTATATGAGATTAGCTCATGAATGAGCTTTTTGCCTTTTATGAAAGTGGCTGTCTTAGGTGGCTCCAGGCATTTCATTTCTACCCAATACTTGGTGTTGTTTCATAACCTCTCAATGACCCAATTGACCAGTTCCAATCTTTGCCTCTTCAATTCAAAGTCCTTCTCCTTACTCCTATGAAGACACATCTATCATGATAATTTATTCAAGAAGGAAGAGAGGTAGATAGATGCTGCTCCTAAGTTGTCCTCTAAATAAACAGTGAATTTTTCTTCAGAAAATGGCTACTTAGCTTTCTACAAAATAATATAAAGATTAGGTTGCATACTCAAAAGGAACAAAGCAAGAAAAAGTCCAAGCTCTGAATTATGTTGGGGTTTATTAGTACTTATGCATTTCCAGTTTCTCTCTCCTTTGTAGGCACTTGGGAGGACTAGACTTTCCAGCTCCCTTGGTACCTAGGCAGTCATCTGACTCATTCTAACAAATAACATGGAGACATTCAAGAGACAGTATGCCATCCCCTATCTTTTCTTCCTCTGCTGCAATAACACTTCCACAGGAGACCCCAGAGGGGCCTGAAAAAAACCCTGATAGGGTAGGGATATTGTTGGGAATGATGTAGACTGATCTTCGAGGTTGAGCAGAAAAGGAGGGGCCTGTCTGCCTAGGACCAAGCAGGATCTCTAGGGGAAACTGCTTCCAGGAGATTCCAGTGTCTAGGCTACCCATTTCCCCAATCTCTCTGGAGCCTTCACTCCTACTCAGACCAATCAGTTACAGATGGTAGGTTACTAGCACCAGTCCCTGGGGATCAAGGGATGGACAGCACACAACCTCTGCCATCAGGAAGCACACAGTCCACTGGAAGAGACAAAACCAAAAGGGGGCGGGGGAGAGATGATCACAATACAGTGAGGTGAGTGTGGCAACAGAGTTTGGCCCAGAGAGCTGTGGAGCACGAAGGTGGACCCCACAAGCCAGTCTGATGGATAGGGGTTTAAGGGAAGTGTCCAGGAAGAGATGACAACTGAACTGAGCTGGGATGCATTGAGCTGTAAAGATATTGGAAGAGAGTTTTGTTCTCAGCCTAGGGATGGCATCAGAGAAAAGGAGGTTAAGGCATTTCGATTTGGAAATCTAATTCATTTTTCACTGAACATCATTGTACGTGGCGGACACGCTAGTCCTATTGGTAGGGTAATTCTGTTAGCACTGATTCTGAGAGAGAGTAGGGAATGGTGGGTGTGAGTTCTGCTATGGGGTCAGACAGACTATTTCAATGCCAGATTAGTCTTTTTTTTAACCATATGAGTTTGGAGAAATTCCTTCTTTATATTTCAACTTTTGTTTGTTTAATTATGAAAATGTGGGCAATAATCTGTTGCCAGGATTGAAGTTTATACCTCCAAAGTTTGATAGCATTTACAATGATATGGTTAAATTGATGAAGACAAATAGTTTTAAGACCTTAACTAACACACTGACATAGTTTCACTAGAAAAACACTACCGATTTCCAAATAACTGACATAAAAGAAACACAGGGGGACCCAAATTACCTAGGAGGGGGACTGCACCTTTATTTTAGCAGCGTTAAATTATTGCTGTCATTTTCTGGCACCTACTGAAGAAGAAACATACTGGTAGGATACAAGATATGTTTTATAAATAGAAATACAGTGCTTCTCTCCTAGGCCTCTATCCTCATTTACCCTATTTAGAAATTCATAACCAGTTGAATTACATTTAAACTCTGTCTTTGATCTTTGGCTTTGATTAATATGTATGTGCTTGGGAGATGGTTCTAGATAAAATTCTGAGTACACGGTCCTTTCACGTGTCTATCCTTGGATCTCCTCTACCCAGCCCTGGTGCAGAGGTAACACTGGGCAGACATCCAGGTGTTACTGAAGAGGAAGCTTAAGAGCAGAAGCCACTGCTTCTAGAACTTAAGTACAGAGACTGACCATCCTTAAATCTGAAATCTCTTTGCCAGTGGATATTATACAGGCTATTGCACTGCAATGAGCAGAGGGAGGGAGATTCTATTCCTCAGACTCTGAGGTCTCAAGGAACTTCCAAAGCTGTATAATAAAGCACTTGAATAAGCTCTTAATGAGGCTGTCAATCTGCAGACCACATACCTTGGCAGAAATTGGGACATGCTAAGTGGAAAGAATTAATCAAGATTTGCGGATTGGATGGTGGGTCACTTGCCTTCTAATGTTTGAAAAGGAATGAGGAGCTGAAAGTGAGCATTTTTTGAATTACTTTGGTGTCAAGGTAAGTGGATATTAAATATGTGACCCTCTCTGACAGCTTCAGGCTGCTTCACAGAGAGCTAAACTTACGGGATGGCATGGTAATTAATGTCAAGAAGCTGTTATAAGTTGACATCATTCTGAAAAGCACAGGGTCTGAAAGGAGTGAGTATATTTCTGGAAAAGATATTTTTCAGGTTTTAGTGGGCTGAGGTGTTCTTTCCAGGTGGTACTTTATGATGTCACATTAATCAAGAAGGGTCTTTGCACATCCACAAGTGTGAAGACCGTAAATTGTGAGCCTGTTCCCTTCTCTCTGGTAGAGCTCTGGAGATAAGGAACATGGGGCATCTACACAGATGCTCTTGTAGGTTGTTTTTCAAGATGATGCTTGCAAAATAGATGGCAGAAGGTGTGTCATAATCTTTAGTGCTCTAAGTTCTAAAGAAAAAAAATTAATCCAGTCAGTGGCAGAATGAAATTCTATATTTACATGTTTTAATTAAGAAATGAGTAACAATCTCTATTTAGAACTCTCTAAACTCTTTCTTTTCCCTCTTCCTGACCTCTTTTGCCTTACCCTTCAGTGACCTCTTACTGAGAAGAAAACCTAGTCCAGTCCTTGCCATTTGCTTTCTTTAGTGCCCAATTCCATAATTATCCCTGTTTTGTTTCTCCCATTTCTTCACCAAAGCTCTGGCAGGTGTTCTAGGCAGAGTGTCCAGATCCGACTTTCAGTCATTAGCACATACTCCCCTGCTGCTTCGAGTGCTGAGCTAACCTTCTCTAGGGAACTGTCTCCTCTGTAGCCCAGAGGATTCTGGAATTTACAAGCCTGGCCTTCTTGCTTGAAGGAGGGACAATGCTGGATCTGGCCATGACTAGATCGTCTGAAAGTACATCCTTTGTTACTTATTCTGCTCTGTTCAGTCCTTTGTAGGGCCTTCCTGAGAAGCACATCCTCAGTCACATGTGCCTCTACCTCTCACCTATTTCTAGGAACTCAACCTAAACGAGGTTGAGTCCCTTCCAGCTCAGTCTCTTGAGAATATTTATCTAAATAAAGTTATTGCACACACATGTCCGAGAGTTCGCATGTTCTCAAAGTCATCTTCTCTTTATAAGAAGTCCCTTGTCAGCAGCTAAGCATCACTAATTGGTGAAATTTCATTTATTATAATAACAGACTAAACAATTTTAGACAGTGTGGGAGACAGTTTTCATGGGAATTGTTACTGATCCCTCTTATCTTTTTAGAACAACCTATTATATGCTTTGTTGAGGCTGCAAAATTGTTGATACTATAAATATAAATATCATAGGAATTTTAAAAAGAAAAAATTATTAAAAGATATAAGAGGGTATAATTATGGGCAATTATCTTTTAAAACCCTAGGATGGATCAATGCTCACATGTAGTACAGGTAATCTTGCTCCCAAGTGAGAATGAGGTAGGGTTTCTCACTGGTCTCTCTCAGGCTGCCCTTTGTAAGTCATGTGGAACATTGCAGAGTTACTGTTGGTAGCTCAATGGGGAATGACAATGATCATGGTAGGAGTGAGAAATAGGACACATGAAATAAAGAGACATGGCCAAGTGTTACACATTACTGTCAGTTTTAGAACATGCACTTTTTACAACACAAGAAACTTACATAAACCCTATAGTTATGTTCCTAATAAGGAAGGTAGTTTAGTGTGAAAATGAATGATTGACTGAATGTTCCTCTTTTTTTCCCTATTAAAAGAACTGAATTGTTTTTTTAAAAAGATGCAAATTTAGATGAATAAAAAATAAAAGTAGAAAACTTTTTTGCCTTTTACTTTCTATTTCTACTCTAATTTTACAGAGATAAGCACCATTTGCTGAACACTTTATATATCCTTCCAAATATTATTTTTTGTACACACAAATATATAATTAAATATATCTATCTCCTGTTACCACAAAGGTTCATTTATAGATTTTCTAAACCTCTAAATGGAATTATATTATAATTCTGTTCTTCAGCAACATTCCTTCTTCACTCATCAGTAGATCATCTATATCCTTCTATGTTGGTGCTTGTGGAGCTACCAGCTTATTTTCTAAATGGCTACATTCTGTATTACAGGATAATGCACTGATTATTTAACCATTTGGAAGGGAAAGTACTGAATTATATTTTTCTCAAGGTCTTTAGCAATAGGAAAGTAGTTATTGGCTTAGTTAAAATCTTAAGTCAGAATGGGAACCAAATCACCAACTTCACTTGTAAATGTTTGCTCTCCATTGTACAGCGCTAAATGACATTCAAAGGTTTCTTTTTCTGTTTGTCTGGCTTTTTTTGTTTGTTTGTTTTTACATTTGCAATTCTCAAAGTTAGAAATCAATATTTACCTGTTCTGGGCTGTGTTCTAAGAAATTTGAGAAAGAACTCTAGAGTCAGGCAGAGCTGACTGTAACTCCTGGTTTTAACTATTTTCAACTATATTATCTTGAAAAATCATTTACACCTCTCAGTTACCTTGTTTGTAAAATGGAAAAAGACAATCTTTAGCTCATAGGCTGTTTTCACTATTAAATGAAATGCCATATATATTAGCACAATATCAAGGTGTATAGGTGCTCAATAGAGTTTTAATTAACTAGATTTATATATTAAATTAAAAACATAAAGTGGTTGATATTCAATCTTTTTTTTACTTACAAAAAAGGCAATTTCATATGGTTTAACCTAATATATGTATTTATATGTTTATATAATATATACTATGTACAATTATTATTGAATATGATATATATTATGTAATATAATTATATGTGTTAATTTTATATATGCATACACACACATATACTTCGTAGTGATTGCCATCAAAGAGTATTCACTGAAGGGATAGTAAACTTAGTTATACTTTTCAATTGCTATTTAAAAGCCAAATAATCAAAACAAGACATGACTTTGAGGAATTATAATATGGAGAGGTAAGTGTGGGCTGGAATAATTAGGGATGACTTAATGGAACTATGAGATCTGATATTGACCTTGAAAGATGGGTAGGATCACATGGCTGGAGAAACAATAGATTATTCCAAAAGTTATGATTGATTAAACTGTCTCTTTCAGAGGGACGCCTGGGTGACTCAGTAGTTGAGCATCTGCCTTCGGCTCAGGGCATGATCCCAGAGCCCTGGGATAGAGTCCCACATTGGGCTCCCCGGCAAGGAGCCTGCTTCTCCCTCTGCCTATGTTTCTGCCTCTCTCTGTGTCTCTCATGAATAAATAAGTAAAATCTTTAAAAAGACAAAGCAAAAAAAAACAAAAAACAAAACAAAACTATCTCTTTCAGAGACAGATGAATGACACAGTAAACATTTAAAATTTAGAATGTTAATGCCAGATGGGACCTGTAAAATATTTAGTTCAACTATTTGATATACAGAAAAGGAAAAGGGCCTAGGGAATTTAAATGACCAGCCCAACATTATACACTTGGTCAGCTATAAAACTACAGGAAAAAAAGATGATAGGTACCATCATTACTCACAAACAAGAAATGGAAATAACTTTAGGGTTATGAATAAACAGTCCTCAAGAATATTTTAAAAACTTTAAATCAATATTTTGAATAATACAGGCTGTGATGATTGAGAACAAATAAAACATGTTGATGGAAGTAAAGGATGCAGAGGGAAATGGCAAGCATTTGAACAAAAATTAATATATGCCCAGGGGCTATGCAAACCATTGAATGATAAACACAATACTGGCTTTATTGAGACCATGTAAATCAAGGAGCAGGGCTGAGAGTAATCAAGGGTGGTGAGCAAGAGGCATATGCAAGATATAAAACATTCGGGATAGAAGAGGCTGGAAGAGATTACAGAATAAATTTAAAGAGTGTACAAAAGAGCTCAGGCAAATCAAAGGTGGAAAATGAAGGGAAGATTGCACAAGAGGATTGATAATAAGATGTGTTTCAAGAACATGAAAACAAGTTGTCTGTACAGAAGGCAAGAGTCTCTCACAGGTGGCAACAGTAATTTATTGAGAGTGGGGGTAGAATTTCTGAACAAGATAATTAAATGACTCTGTTTTCCTAAGCACTAGTGATGTCAGGAGTGGACACACACCTCTCAGAAAAAAAACTGGGAGAAATCAGGCTGATACTAGTATAGCTGGAAAGCAAACAGATTGAGGATTTTGGTGACTTACTTAAGGTTGAATTAAACAGGATTCCTATAGGGAAATCTAACAAGCTTCCTTGATACTGTGGAGGTTGTTGAACTTCTCAGGACCTCGGTTTCCTCAGCTATAAATTGAAGGGGTTGGACGAGATGAACTTTAAGCCAATTTTACTCAAAAATGTGGCCCACGGAACAGTAGGTCTTTGTTTTATTTGCTTGAAAACAATAGTACAGATTTTTAGACTGTTGAAGAACTTCTAGCAATTTGACACTGCTGTATACAACATCAAAGTATGTGATTTTATATTTTACAAAGTATTGGTGATGAAGTGTTTTAAAAAAAAATGGCCCTTCACTGTAGATCGATTGACAATCATATTTTTTCAACTTTAAAAGTTATGCTTACATATTTTCAGTGATTCAGACTTTCCTGAACTATGGAGAGGTCTGATTCATCCCTGTATTAACTTGCTGGGTTGCCATAACAAAATACCACAGAATGGTGGCTTAAACACAGAAATTTATTTTCTCACAGTTCTAGAGGCTAAAGTCCAAGACTAAGGTGTCAGCAGAATTGATTTCTCCTGAGGCCTCTCTCCTTGGCTTGCAAGCAGCCACCTTCTTACTGTGTCTTCTTGTGATCTTTCCTCTGTACATATGCATCCTTAGTGTCTCTCTCTCTGTGTCCTAATTTCTTATAAGCATGCCAGTTGGATTGGGTTAGGGCTCTCTTTAATGGTATTTTAATTTAATTACCTCTTTAAAGGCCCTGTCTCTAAATACAGTCACATTCTGAGATAGTAGAGGAGTTAGGGCTTCAACATATTAATTTGGGGGACACAGTTCAGCTCATAACAATGCTGGAGTAAACTGTTTTCAAATCATAGCTTTATAAAAACCTAACCAACTGATAGATATTTTGGGGGTTTGTTTGGTTTTTGTTTGTTTTTTGCTTAATGACCACCAGTATAAGAAGTAATGATATGCTTTCATTTAATTTTAGTTTAGGTACACTTTTTTCCCAAACAAGGCCCCCATTCCAAATAAATTTACTATGCACAACTAAAAGATATTGATGTATTTGATTTTTTTTCTATCTTTCCATCATGTAGAAGTTTATCTGTACTCTGTTATTCAAATTCCCAATATGCTGTCATTTCCCCTCCTTTTATTTAAATCAATCTTTGGCCATATTGTAGATTAACTTCATATGTTAAATTTCTAAAAGAAGATCTACTGGGTCAATGAACAGAACATTTCCAAAGATGTTCTAATCTACCACAAATTGCCCTATAATCAAGAGTATAAATTGCCCTCTTCCCTAGTGCTGTGTGATAATATCTGTTTTTCTGTGTTCTTGCCAGAATTGATGGTTATCATTAAACAAACTTGAAAGATGAAATATGATACATTGTTTTTTGTATATTTCTTATTATAGATAAAGTTGCAACCATTTTTCAAGTTTATTGGCTACTGTATTTCTTAGTCTGTGAATTGCCATTCAGTTTAGTATGATGCACTTTCAAAGACAGCAAGGGACATATTGCCCTATAATAATTTCATCTTGTGGTCAGAAATGAGTGTAAATTCAAAGTACTATAAAGTTTTATAAAGTTGTTTGCATTTTTTTTCTTCCTCCCCAACTTTTCCCAGTTTCCATTAATGTACTCTATTGAATAACTTCTCTGTGTATACCTGCAGACTTCCAGAATGCAAAGCATGTTGAGAAATGCATAACAAAGTTTAACACCCAGTTTATTTTCAAACCAGATCCTGAAGAAAGGGAACCTCTAAGTTCATCAGGAAGCATAGGAATTGAACTTGAAACTTTCACTTTGGTCGAATCTTACCTGTACCGTCTCTGCATTAACATTTTTTTCAACAATAAATAAACATGGAGGCCCAGAAACTCTCAAGAACAAGGCTGAAATGTGACTTGATTTTCTTTGGCTTCCTACACACTTTGCCTGTGAAGAAGTAAATACTTCAATTTACCTTGCAGTCTATCCTGTGCATGATTTATGTCTGACAGATGGACTGAGACAGACATTTCTGGTATTGCCAGGCTTTCAAGGGCTGCTCTGAGGGCCTACACAGAAACTCCCACTTCCCCTAAAAGCCAACATTGAATCTGTGTTATATAAAGGAGGGCTGAATTCCTGAGGACATTTTTCATTATATGAAGAAACCACTTCCTGTCACATGACCAGGGAACTTTGTGCAAAGGGTGGAGAGGTGAGAGATAAAAAATTTTCAAGAACTAAGAGTAAGGAAAGAGCATCTGGAGCCTAATTTCAAGTAGAGAATAACTTAAATAAGATGATAAATTTGTAGCTTTCTGGCTGAATTTGGGTTACAGATATTTCTGGACAGTAAGCTTTGCATTTTGTTCTGTTCTTTTGGTTGTTATACACACATAACATAAAATTTTACCATTGTGATCATTTTCAAGTGCAATGATATTAAGTACATTTTTATTGTTTGGGATTCACCATCACCATTCATCTACAGAATTTTTCTCATCACGCAAAACTAAACTCTGTACCCATAAACAATAACTCCTCATTCTCCCTCTTCCCAGCCTCTGTGAACCATTTTACTTTTTGTCTCTGTAGTCTGACTACCCTAGGTACCTTATATAAGTGGAATTGTATGTTATTTTTCTGTTTGTGAAGGCTTATTTCAATTAACATAAGGCCCCAAGGGTTCTTCCATGTTTATCACATGTCAGAAGTTTTTGTCTTTTTGAGGCTGAATAATATTCCACTTTATGGATATATCATATGCCCCTTATCTATTCGTTTTCCAGTGGACACTTAGGTTGCTTCCACTATTAGCTATTGTGAATAATGCTTGCTATGAGTATGGGTATACAAATATCTCTTCAAGATCCTGCTTTTAGGACTTTTGGGCATATGCACAGAAGTAGTTTTGCTAGGTCATATTTTTAATTTTTCAGAAACCACCATACTGGTTTCCACAGCAGCTGCATCATTTTACACTTCCACCAGTAGTGCCCAAGGGTTCCAATTTCTCTATATCCTTGCCAAAACTTGTTATTTATTTATTGATTTTTTAGTAGCCATACTAATAGTGGTGACATGGAATCTCATTGTGGTTTTGATTTGATTCTCCTAACAGTGATTTGAGCATCTTTTTCATGTGCTTATTGGTCATTTATATGTCTCTTCCAGAGAAATATCTAGGTAAGTCCTTGATCCATTTTTGAATTATATTATTCGTTTTTCCTAATTTTTAAGAGTTCTCTATACATTCTAGTTATTAACACATTATTAGATATATGACTTGCAACTATTTTCTCTCATTCTGTGGGTTAATTTTTCACTCTGTCGATAGTGTCCTTTGAATGTACACAATTTTGAAATTTTCATGAAACCCAATTAGTCTGTTTTTTTTTTGTTTTTTTTTTTTTTTTTTGTCGCCTGTGCTTTTGCTATCATATCCAGGAAATCATTCCTAAATACAATCCATTGCTAAATCCAATAAGGCAAGTAAGTTTTTGCCTCATTTTTCTTCTAAGAGTTTTATAGTTGTAGTCTTATGTTTAGTCTTTGATATTTTGAGTTCATTTTTGTCTGTGGGTTAGGTAAGGGCTAACTTCTTTCTTTTGCATGTGAATATCCAGTTTTTCCAGCACCATTTGTTAAAAAGACTGTCTTTTCTCCCATTGAATGGTTTTGACATGCTTGTCAAAAATCATTTGACCATATATGCAAACATTTATTTCTGGTCCTAGTTGTAAGCAGTTAGTGATCTTTCAATAATAAACTTCTGTGTGTGCCCTCATGTATCATGGCAAAAGACCTGTTAACAGATTTGTAACCTATCAACTATTAGTATTTTTCTAATGGTTGGAGTTGCCTGATATATTTTTCTTTTGCCATGAAAATAGAAATGATCAGTAGGTTTCTTAGTGTTAAAGATGATCAGTTTCTTTAAAAATTTTAATATATTATCCTCTCTAATTGCAGAATATTTGCCATTCACCATATTTTCTGGGGTATATGATGCAAAGATATATTTGACATAGTTTCTAAAAGGAGAATTGTTTTGAATTAACCAAAAAATAATTGGTATTTTCAACTTGAGAATAAATATCCTTATCATGGTTTGAAAGTCAATGAATTTTTCTCAGTGTCTATACTATATACTTATCATTTTTTGATATTTCAGATTTTTCTTTAAGTGTAAAATATTTTATTACCTCATAGATAGTCTTATTTTTTGTTTGAAATCTTAAATTTGAATATTTTACAATTGTTTTTCTGACCTTTTCTTTACTCAGGCTCTAACCAACTATTTTTCCCCAGTAAGTATCAGCTACTAATGGTACTGTTCCTCCTTCTGACTTATTGCATTTAATCTGCTCTGGGCAAGCAAAGTTAGAATTTTGTGTAAAATAAAAGTAAGCCCCTTTCTCTGAAGAAAAGAGGTGAAGAACTCTTTAAAAATTATAAAAACTTTGAACTTTAGAATATGTGTTTTATGAGAGGATATGATTTCTATTACTATAGTATTGGCTGTGTTCTGGAGGATTTAGGCTACAGCTGCTTTTCATGCTTGAATTTGATTTGTCATTAATTAAAGTCTCTTTAATTACCATTAAGAAGAATTTATCATTTATTTTATTTTTTTTTAAAGGACTTGTTGCCTCTTTTTTGGGGGGAAGATTTTATTTATTTATTCATGAGAGACAGAGAGAGAGAGAGAGAGAGAGAGAGAGGCAGAGACACAGGCAGAGGGAGAAGCAGGCTCCATGCAGGAAACCTGATGTGGGACTTGATCCCGGGTCTCCAGGGTCAGGCCCTGGGCTGAAGGCAGCGCTAAACTGCTGAGCCACCCGGGCTGCCCAAATTTATCATTCAACTGCAAAGTGTACAAACTGTCGTATTTTGCCTTTGCCATACAGTCTGCTAAACACTCAATGTGAAGAGAGATGTCGTTTCCAGTCATCAGGTATTAGACTGACTTATTTGCCTTGAAGACTTACCCACAGGTTACTACTCAATCTAATACTGTAGGGGTATTGATAAACTAGTTTTTTTTCTTAATACCTTTTAGTTTATAATTGCCCACATTTCAACTTATTTTTTATATCAGTTCCTTGTAAATGTCCTCTGGAAGGAATAGTGCTGCTGTTAGTGAATCTTTAGTATTGGTTGACTGGCTGTGACAGGGTTTCCTTGTTGGTTATTTACTCAAAAGAAACATGTCTTTTATAGTTACCCTCAAATTTACTATTTATAATGCTTTTCCTCCCTTTTTGTATATCCAGGTGTCCATCTGTTATACTTTTACTTCAACCTGAATTTCTTTTTTTTTTTAATTATGGAAAATTGTATCAGATTTATCATTTCCAAAAAAATTCCTTTATTCACCATCCTTTCTGATAGGTTATTTCATCAGATACAGAGTTTTTGGCTGATAGTTTTTACTGTCTTTCAGCATTTTAAAGATGCAATTCCACTGTGGTCTGATTTCCATTGTATCTGATGAGAAGACAAGTAATCCATGTCTTTGTCACCTATATAGTATGTGTCATTTTTCTCTGGTTGCTTTCAGGATTCTTTCTCTACCTTCAGTTTTCAGCAGTTTGACTCAGATGTGTGTAGGAAAGAGTTAACTCAGCAGGCCTAGGCTACTCAAAGCCCACACACACCCAAGAAAAACCTATCTTCAAGACTGGCCTCTGGCTAGTTTCTTGGAGATAAACTCTGAGACCTTGAAATAATCTGCCCCATAAGAATGTTTTGGTATGACTGAGGCCTTGAGCCATATAATACCAGTTTGATCTAATTGTTTATGTTAACAATATGACTTACAATGAATGTCTCTTTTCATTCTGGGGGGGCTAGAGTTTGAGTAGTTCCAGTCAGTTATGCAGACACTGCTTGTCCTACATGAATGATCACCAATAAAAGCTCTGGACACCAAGGTTCAGTTATTTCCCTGATTGGCAACACTATACATGTGTTGTCATCATTATTGGGAGTCTAAGTCTAAGTGTGTCTGTTGACTCCATTATCAACACAGTATATTTTCACTGTAATTATTCACAACAAAGCATGAATCCAATGAAATTTCTGAGTCTGTGCTCAGTGACTCAGCAAATCATTGAGGCAGAGGTGGTCTGGAGGACTTGTGACACAGTTGGCATCTGAATTGGGATTTGCTAGAATAGCCCTGACTCACTGAAACATGGAGGAAGCATTTTTTGGAAAGAAGAAGAATGACAAGTCCTTGATGGTTGAGTGGCTACCAAGTTACCCATAGTATGAAGCAGCAGCTCCATTGCCATCAGCTACTAAAAGTTGTCACTGAAATTTAAAAGTGGTCAACTTAACTACTGAAGAATTGGCTCACTGTATACTTAGGGAAATACAAAATAACGAGAAACAAGGCAAATATTCAATTCCTTGATTATTTTCCATCTTATTATTTTTCATAACTAAGATAAAATTAAGGAAGAATATTAGAGCAGATTATAGTACTGTGCTACAGTCAGGGTTTGGATGGTCTAGGCTATGGCCACTGGCCTCAGGACTACTATCAGTGGGGAATAATAGGCTGCCACAACAGATAACATCTCTCTACCTTTGGTCACCAGGCAGGTGAGTTAGCAGTCTAGGAGTTAGGGGATAAGGAGAAACCAAGAGGCTCTTGAAACCAGGGGATGTAGTATGAAAGAGTTGTCTGATTTTGTGGATTAATATGACAGTTTTCTGAAGAATCTTTAATAAAATAAGTTATGAGAGAGACTTAAGCTAGGAGCAGTCTCCTTGGTTTTGAATACACAGAATAGAGGAGCAAGTTCGGGTAGATGTAGGACCCACTGCTTATTGAATAATGAATAATTACTGATGGTTATACCTGCAAGTTTGGGTAGATGAAAGACCCACTGCTTATTGAATATTGAATAATTACTGATGGTTATACCTGCATATTCTATATTTGGGAATATTTCTAGCTCCTAGTCATAAAACTGCCTGAATAAAGAATGTATTTGAATGGGGGCTTGAACAACATCAGGCTATTTTTGAGTTGCAAAAAAAAGTGGCCTATTAAGTGCCTTTGAGTTCTTATGAACCAGACTCAGAGTAGTTTTAAAATACCTGCAAGTCCCACTTAACACAGATTGGGGCCTTTGACAAAACCCATTAGTGACTCCCAGCAGGGACCACTGGGATTTGGATCAGAAAGTTTCAGACATTGTTGTAAGACACATGTTGTTTGAGAAACAGTTGCTGGCATTGGGTGATACTGCCTCCATGTCCAAATGATATAAAATAACCTGGAAACGTGAAATGCCCATAGCGTCTTGGTCAATGTCAGAGGTACAGTCTAATGAGGAAGGCAAGAGAATGATACGATCTCAGCATAATCAGATATTCCAAAACCCGAATCCATATTGTTGCCAAGACTATCCTTGCTTTTGAAACTTGATATGGGATGGAAGCCTACAAACCTGAGTGACATTGCTCTGGGAAACAAACATTTTAGTCATACAGTATGATCTTGAAATAGACTAATTTCTGATGGATGAAATTCTAGTAATGTGCAAGTATTTTTTGACTCCCATTTTCCAATTACAAAGAATATCATTTGGGAACAAATGTCCAGGAACTGTTGTCTCCCAGATCATCAGATCATGTGTTTTTTAAAAAAAATGAAAAAAAAAAAAAAACCTCTAGCAGACTGATCACAGTGTAACTATAAGCCTTGACGACCAAATGCTTAGAAAACATTTTGGGGCACCTGGGTGGTTCAATTGGTTAAGCATCTACCTTCAGCTCAGGTCATGGTCCCAGTGTCCTGAGATCAAGCCCCATGTCAGTCTTCCTGCTCAGTGGGGAGCTTGCTTCTCCTTCTCCCACTGCTATTCCCCCTACTTGTGCTCTCTGCCTCTTTGGCTCTCTATTTTAAATAAATAAAATCTTAAACCAAAAACAAAATCTGTGGTTATAATGGACAAAACACAGCAGCTGCATGCCTACCCATGCCACAGTGTGCTGTGCACAAACACATAGCACCTTATTTTTGTGGATTGAAAGTTATTAAACAGAATAGGGAAAGTTGATGGATTTATTATGTGAATAAAGCAGTAGGCTTTGCATGTTTGGATTCTAATTCCCCTGAGGAACAGTCCACACTGAGACAAGAAGGGCTATGGGAAACCATGTGGCATATTCAGACTAAATTAACACCTCGGTATGACTAACACTACTATAGAGAACCCACCACTTCTGGATATACTACATGTAACCTAACTACAGTCAGGTTACTCTTAGCAGCAGCAACAACATCCATGGTGGATTAAACATTAGCCCCATAGAAAGTAATACCTAAATAAATGCATAATTATGAACTACCAACACAATCAATTCTCTTTTGTTGGTATTTGAGGGTCCTCATAATAGTTTTCCAACATTATGCCCATAGTATTCCTCTTTCTTGAACTTCAGTCATGCAATCACACACATTTACTACATCAGCTTTTTTTTTTTTGCGCTAATGCTGTTTCCTAAGCCTAAAATATTTTCTCTTTTCACCTGCATAAATCAAACTCATCTTTCTAAGCTCAGCTCAATGGCAGGTTTGTAGACTCTTTCCTACTATAATTAGTGTTTGAGAACTTTGACACTGGAGTTTGAGTTCAAATTCTGCATTTGTCATTTATTTGTGATTTTTGAGCAAATTGCCTTCTCTGAGTCTCAGTTTTGTTGTGAGTAAAAGGGAGATATAAATAGCATCCATCTAATAGAATATATTTGAGGACTACATGTGATAATACATATGAGGCACTTCAGATGCCTAGCTAAGAAAACACTCTGTAAGTTAGCTATTCAGTCTCTAAGCAGAGTAATAATTAGTTTCTCCATATACTCATACCAATTTCCTCTATTTCTTTCATGGGGCTTATTTTAGTCTGTTTTATGTTAAAGTGATAGTATGCCATAAGTTCCTTGTAGTTGAGATTATGTATAATTTATCCCCTTATGTTCTCAGTAGCTAACATATTGCTTTACACATAGGTGATGCTTAGTGAATACTTTAAAGAAAAAGGAAGTAATCAATAAAAATTAGAGGTGACACTTTGAATAACATGTTGATTTTAACTAAATTGCTACAACTAGCTTGGCATCATAACCTTAGTGAAAGGAAGCAAAGAAGCAATTAGAGAAAATTTCAGTCCTTCCTCCTTTCAATGTCTCAGCAACTTTGGCCTGAGATATATCGGGAGATAGATCAGTTATGTATATTTGTAACAAATTATAAACACAACAGTGTGAACTGGATCTTGAGTTAATGCTCTTGAATTTCTATTAAAAATACCTGAATACAGACATGTAGCTTTCCCATTAGGTATAGTCAACAATTGCTGTTACAATTTTCTCTATACTAAAAACAGATACATGAAAACTAATGCTTCTGGCGTAAAGGAATATCAGGAATAATACTTACCATCCTACCTGAAATAACTATAAAAAAGGAAAAACATGTGAAAATCAATTTCCACACTTTGGAAAAGCAACATAGATCAGTGGTGCCAAAAGAAAATAAAACAAATGGAGTGAGCCCTATGACTGCCCTAGTTTACTATCTAATGAGAGTTTTCAGTTCATGGTGCTAGAGAGCAGAAGCTCAACAGAGTAGCTTTGCTGAGATAAAGAGTCAGAGTTCAGAGTTTGTAGAAGGCAAGGTGGCTAGAATGTGGGGGCCAGAAAAGAGATGCAGAGAGGCTCTGCCAAGGGATTCCCTGGAGTATTTGGGAATTGATTTGTGCATGCATGGGAGGAAACTGCCCAAAGTTAGGGGGAAAAAAGTAGAAAGAAGTTGGAGGAAGGAAACCAGAGCTCATACAGGTTGGAAATGTTTTCATCCTAAGTAGTCAGAATAGAGAAACACAGCTCATCATGTAGAGCCCTCAGGGTATTTCCTCAGTGGTAGAGCCACATTAGCTATAGACTAAAAGCTGCTTTGGATTCACCTTTAAAAAGCTTAAAAGGAACTCTAAAACTGATCAATATGATTTCAAATACCTAACTGAATCCCAGAATAAATACCAATAATACTTAAATCAATACAACAAAATCTAGTTGTTGTATTTAAGCTATTCCCAATACAACCAATCAACATAAAACACAATGCCAACCATTCAGTAACAAATTATCAGGCATTCAAAGAAGCTGAAAAAATACTGTGACTACCTAGGGGAAACAAAAGGGAGGCCTAGAATTGACAGTGATGATAGATTTAATAGAAAATAACTTAAAAATATTTATCACAAATATAATCTTTATCTTTAAAGCATAGAGAAAACCCTTATACTAATAAGGACAGAAATGAAAGGATAGAAAAGGTATAAGTGAAAGTTCCGGAGATTAAAAAATTAAACATCCAAAACAAAGTATACACTGAGTGGGATTAACAGCAGATTAGACACTGCAGGAGAAAAGAGTAGTATATTTGAAAAAGAGAACAACCAAAAGAGAACAACCAAAGTGAAGCACAGAGAAATAAGAGAGATTGAGAGAAGAGTAAGTGCATTAGGAAGTTGTGGTATAATATAAAGGATCCTACTTTATGTTTAATTGGCTTATCAAAAAGAGTGGAGGGAGAAGGGAACAGAAAAAAAACATTTGAAGAAATAATGGCCAAAATGTATGCAAGTTTGGTGAAAACTCTATACTCACAGATCCAATAATCTCACTGAGACTCAAACTGACAAAACATGAAGTAAACCATGCCAAGGCATAGTACACTCAAATTTATGGGAACCAGTGATAAAGAAAAAAATTTAAAAGCAGCCAGAGGGAAAAGACACATTACAGATACAGATCAGCCATAAGAATAATGTCAGATTTCTTTTAAGTAATCATGCATGCCAGAAGATAATGGAGCAGCATTTTAAAATCCTGAAAGAAAACAAACAAACAAAGCACACAAAAAAACATAGATCTAGAACTCTGTATGCAGCAAAAAGAGCTTTGGAAAATGAAGTAAAATAAAGACTTTTCCAGACTAATAATAGCTGAGAGGATCCATTGCCAGCAGATATGCACAGGAGAAAACAGTGACAGAAAGACAATGATATTATATTTGAATCCATACAGAAGAATGAAGGGCACTTGAAATAGTATGAGTAAATAAAAGCCTTTAAAAAAGAGAGAGAGAAAATATTTGTGACCTTATGTTATACAAAGATTTTTAAAAATTGAACATAAAAAGTAGGAACTATAAAAGAAAAACAGGCAAATTCAATTTCATCAAGATTACAAACTTTTGCTCTTCAAGATATTCTTGCAGGACCATTATTTAAGGTACTGGCTAAGACAAAATATTTGTAAACTATATGATATATCCAGAATATATATGTATATATTATATAAACTCTTACAAGTCCATAATAAAAGGATAGCTCACTGGCACAACAGTGAGTCAAAAATTTGTGCAGACATTTCATAGATGGCCAATAAGCTTATAAAAGGATGCTCAACATTATGAATTATTAAGAAATTGCAAATAAATACTATCAGGATTTGCCTCCAGATGCCCACCAGAACGCTTTTAATCCCAAAGACTGACAATGAGAAATGTTGGTGGGGAAATGCTAACAACCTCAGTACATAGCTGGTGGGAATGAGAAATGCTATTTCTCATGCATTAGAAAACAGTATGGCAGCTTCTTATAAAGTTAAAAATACACTTACCTTATGACCCAGCAGTTCTATTCCTAGAGTTTTGCCCAAACGATATAAAAGCATACATCCTTTCAAAAACTAGTACGGGGCACCTGCGTGGCTCAGTTAGTTAGGTGTCTGCCTTCGATTCAGGTTGTGATCCTAGGGTTCTAAGATCAAGCCTCACATTGTGCACCCTGCTCAGCAGGGTGTCTGCTTCTCCCTCTCCCTTTGTCCCCTCCCCAACTCTCTCTCTCTCCCTTGTGCACTCACTTGTGTGTGCTCTCTCTCGGAATAAATAAAATCTTTAAAAAGAACTAGTACAAAAATATTCATAGTGGATTTTTTCATAATAGTTTCAAATTGGGATACATCAAATTTCCACCAACAGGCAAATGGATAAACAAATAGGGGTATAATCATATAATTGAGGCTACTCATTAATAACAAGGCATACAACATGGATAAAGCTCAAAAACATCTTGCCAAGTGAAAGAGGCCATTCATAAAGGAGTACACGCTGTATGAATCTGTTTATATGAACTTCTGAAAAGGGAAGAACTAGAGTGGTAGAAATCAGATGCATTTACTATAAAGTGGCATAGCGTGGTCAAGTGAAGAAATGTTCTGTATCATGCTGTGGTGGTGATATACAGTGGTCATAACCCATTGAATTGTATATTATAAATTGGTGAATTTTGCTGTATCCAAATTATCCCTCAATAAAACTGACCAAAAAAATCAGCCAACCATACTGGAGTAATTTTTGCAAGGGAGCAAAAAATAATCATTTAGTTATTTTACCTTTCTTACTTTACACTGACATCAATGTTGGTATTACATCCTATTCATCACGTTTCATTGAAGTCTAACATTCACCAAAAGTTAAGAGGAGCCTATTAATAAACAGAAATGCTCTTTGGGAGGATGGCGTAATTCTGTTGGTAGAATGAAGTGACAGGAGAAGTAAATAATAATCAGTCATAATCTAATTAATTGCTAAGTGGTAGAACGCAATGTGAAAAGCTCCATGGAGATGAGGGTAGCTCGTTTGGCTTAAAAGTGCTTTAATGCCTCTTGAATCCCAGGTGTGGAAGGAAAAGAGAAGAAAAAAAAATCCATCAGCAAAACTGTCAGACACTTTGGGTCTTTGGCTTTCAGAAAGAAAGGTCATTCTCCTGCCTTTTCCAAAATGCTAACAGTAATCTCTCTCAGGCAGCAGCGGTAGTTCTATTATCAGCTGAGCAAGGCCTGTTGTCAGTGATGGAGAAGGTTTCCACCTTCGGGTTTCTACCAAAATTGTACTTAACATCTTAGGGCTTGCAATCGCCTGCTCATGACGAGAATTCAACAAGGCTTAGGCAGGCAGAAGCCCAGCAGGGCTTCATGGGACATGTATTCCTTCTCACTGCACTCTGCTGGGGAATATTCGACCTAGTAAGCCAGGCTGTTAGAGGCATAGAGAACTTTGGAACTAGGAATGCACTCGGCATAGCCCAAAACACTCCTCGGTTTTGTGGCAATCTTCCAGAAGTCCAGTATGAGTGGATGATGATATTTCCACCTGAAAGTGAAAATAAGGAGGTAAGTTAAACGTCTGTTTTAACAGAAATGTGAAAAATTTGCATTGTAACTGTCAGTTGGTAATGAATACCTCAGTGGACCTCGCCTCCAAGTTATGGGCTCATACTGTGTCGAGCAGGAACCAATCAGTCAGGTCCATGTGTCTGTGATTCAGAAGGGTTCATGCTTTGTTTAATGCTCTGTTGTTACCATCTTGAAATAATTGATAATTTGATCTTTGAATTTGTGTTTGATAATTGAACCCCAATGGGACAAGGGGACATATGTGATATGTGCAATACATATATCTTCCATTCATTGCTGCCCCATTTACATATTATGTGCACAATGCCCCATGAGTGCAGAATTCCAGTGGCCCTCTCCATGGACAATCCTGAGAGGCATGCTTTTCGTTTGATCTAGAACTTTCTTCAAATGTATCAGGGAGGGGGCACCTGGATGGCTCTGTCAGTTAAGCATCCAACTGGATATAGCTTAGTTCTTGGTCTCAGGGTCTTGAGTTGAGCTCCACTCAGGATGTGACACCTACTTATATAAAATAAAGTATATTGTGGCAGCCCGGGTGGCTTAGCGGTTTAGCACCGCCTTCAGCCCAGGGCGTGATCCCGGAGATCCCAGATCGAGTCCCACGTCGGGCTCCCTGCATGGAGCCTGCTTCTTCCTCTGCCTGTGTCTCTGCCTCTCTCTCATTCTCTCTCTGTCTCACAGGAATAAATAAGATAAAATATTGAAAAAAAAAGTATATGGGGACACCTGGGTGGCTCAGTGGTTGAGCATCTGCCTTTCCCTCAAGTCATGATCCCGGAATTCTGGGCTGGAGTCCCGCATTAGGCTCCCTGCAGGGAGCCTGCTTCTCCCTCTGCCTATGTCTCTGCCTCTCTCTGTGTCTCTCATCAATAAATTAAAAAAAAATATTAAAAAAATATATATCCAGAAGATAATGACATTGTAAGAGACAGGAACAACCCAGAAATCCTATATGCTTTCTTACTTGTATTACTTCCTACCAACTAATTCTGAAAATGGTGACATAGGAGGATAAAGGAAAGATAGGGTGGCTCAGCTATTTTTTTTTTCTTTTTAGTCCTCCATTATTCATCAGTAACTGAAAGTAGAGAGTGTTGGTAGAATCCGTACATATCAAAAAGTGCATTTTTTCATTAACAGTTGAGTTCGTTTAGTTCATTGTTTATGGTCTTTTGGTAAGAATGAAATACATATGCATATATGAGTTATAAAACACACCTGTAATTTTGGTGATTCTGCCTATAAGTTAAATGTTCTTTTACTTACATTTAAAACTAGCATTGCACAATATAAAGATGAATGGTAAAATTAATCCTAATCATTGAAAATTTTAATTTTTTTTACCTAGGATTATATTAAATCACAAATAAACACTATGATGAATAGCGAAAGAGGCTGCAGAAGGAAGAAAAAGACTTTATTAACTTAGTGACTTTAATAGCACTTTCTTCCCATTTTTGTACAAGGTGCCGTGCATTTTCATTTTTGAACTGAGCCCCATATATTGTGTAGTCAGGGCCCTGACATCTGTATTGGGTTGTCTCCTGAGCAAAATGCTTTAGTGCTATATTACATGTCAAATATTGGCTATAGAAGGCAGCCACATACTTTTTAATTTTGTGTCTCTAACTACTCATGCTTCTGACTTGGGTTGAGTGATCAAGTAGACTTTTTCTATTTTAGTTAAGGCTATGCTTTTTGGGTGTGCCTGGGTGGCTCAGTCCATTAAACACCTACCTTCTGCTCAGGTCATGATCCCAGGGTCCTAGGATCAAGCCCTGCTTCAAGCTTCACATCGAGCCCCACATTGGGCTCCCTGCTCAGTGGAGAGGGGAGCCTACTTCTCTCTCTCCTTGGCTGCTCCCCTTGCTTGTGTGCTCACTCTTGCTCTCTCTCGAATAAATAAATAAAATCTTTTTTTTTTTTAAAGGCTGTGTTCTTTGATTTCGTACATTAAGCAATCCATTGGACAATTATAAAATATTTACTATATGCCACTTACTCATTATGAAAACTTTATAACTTAGTTGAGGGAATAGATATTTCCATAGAAACTGATATGTGCTATCTAAAATAGGCACGAAAGCCCACAGATAAGAGTGATATAATTGCACCTGGTGGTACAACAGGGAATGACAAATTGGACTTTACTGAGCTGGTATTGTTTAAGCACAGTTAAAGAGGGAGGGTTTTTTGCAGGTAGTTTGTGGATTGATGGAGGACATTCCAGACTGAGGAATATTTTATTCTCATAACTAAATTCATTGCAATGCACTCTGGTTTTGAACCATAGAATTTGTTCTTTGCATCCTTTCTTTTCTGTAGAGTTTAAATTTGTGTATACATTTACAGATATTTTTGGAGTTTCTTTGTATGAGGTAGGGCTAATTTTTGTGTTTGTGGCAATACATATATACAACTCTTTTTTTTAATTTTTGGTTCCTTTTTTCCTTTATAGGGATAAGGGGTGATATTTTTAAAACTAAAATGTCTTTATGTCATTATCTCACCCATCACAGTTTTAAATATCTGAATTTTTTTTTTAATTTTGAAAAATAACCTGGAACGGTTTGCCTTTTCCACTTCTCTCATCAGTGAAAAGGACGCATGAAAATTGTGGATGTATGTATCAGTGAGAGAGGATGTATGAAAAATCACACATGAATTCTGGAGAAATTCATCCAGGACATGGCCCCATGAGTAGCACCAAGAACAAAATACCGAGATTGGTCTTACAATTCAAGATCTACTTACCACTGGGGATGCCTGTGAAATTCGATACAGTGATGACATTCCATTGTAGTAAGTGGAGCAGTGTCCTGGAGTAATCAAAGAACACATCTGAGATTTCTCTAAATGTATTGTAAAGATGTTTCTGGTAACTGTACTGCTTTCTTGGTCCTGAGTTGTGGGTATAAGAATGTCATGGACATTGCTGCTACTGTTTTGACTAAATGGGAAAGATAGGTGCTGGTCATGCAGAGAAATGTACTTTTATATTCTGTGCACCTCTCTACTCCCTGTGGTAATAGCAAAGTGTGAGAGTCAGAGGAGGACTTATGGGAAGTGAGGTGGAGAGAGCTGTCAGGAATGTAGCGTGGCTCAGGGCCAATAGCCCTGCTAGTAGTTTCAGGTTCTCATTCTCCACCTCTCCCCCTCTACTCACTCCAGTGTCTGCAGGCCCAGCCTTTCCTGCCCACCTGAGAAAGTACTGGCCACAGAGCACAAATCATGCTTACACCTGAAGAATGGGAAATGCAAGTCTGCCTGGAGCTGTGGTGGCTAAAGGTTACAGTTAAACCATGTTTACCTGTAAACCTAACAGTGTTGGAGGCCATGGTTTGTGCTTTGAGAGATTGTTTTCCTCCAGAGATAAATGTCTTGTAGACACTCACTCCCATCCTGACACTCTCTAAAGAGGCTTTTATAAATGATGTTCTCTCACTTCCCTTTGTTTGGCTTTTAGCAGCAGGAAGCCAAGAAAAGGTTCAACTCTGGTTTTGAGGGCTCTGGGGAAGAGTTGCAGGAATAACACCAGCAGGTGTGGGAGGCTGTTCGGTGACCCCCGGTGTGCAAAAGGCCAGGAAGAAATTATGAGATTATAGGATCGAGAAAGTGACAGCAGCTGCCTTTCAGCAGCTTTCTCCTGTTGCCGTGAGAATAATTCAACTCTAGCAGACTCATTTTGGGCCTGAGAAAACAGTGCAAAGGGAAGAAAGGGCTAGAAATGATAGTTGTCCACCTCAGGGAGAGAAGAGCCATTTGAGCTTGCCCCAGGATGCTGAGAAGTGGATTGGCTGAGCAAGTCATGTTAGGAGAGCAGCAGGACATAATTTTCTACTCTGTATTTTCCTAGGAGGAAAAAAAAAATGGATCTGCCTAAACATTGAGAATGTCTTTGATAATTTACAGGAGCATTAGTAAAGCCAGGAAAGCTAGTAAGCCAAACTAAACACCTCCAAGTTTTAACAGTGACCAGAGAGTACAATGAAGAAATAATAAATGAAGATTAATGGCTTCTTTAAAAAGGATTAAAGCAACTTTCAGCTTAAAATTGCATCAGGCTAACGTTTCCTTGTGCAGCCTCTTTTAACCTTCTGCTGAACTGCCAATGAAGACAGAAAGACCAAAACTCATGCCACCAAAACTGGACATTTCAACCGAATTCCATAATCTTGGCAATTGTGATTGTTGGAGGTGTATTTAGAAATGTACTTTAATACTCTATTTTTCTAGATATAATTGACATAGAACATTGTGTGGATTTCAGTGTACAATATGATGGTTTGGTACACATATATGCTGTGAAACGGTTACCACAATAAGGTTAGTGAACATACCCATCACCTCAAATTAAAATTTTTGTTGCTGCTGTGAAACCATTTAAGATCTGCTGCTGTCTTAGCAACCTTGTGTACTGTTGGTAGGAATGCAAACTGGTGCAGCCACTATGGAAAACAGCATGGAGGTTCCTCAAGAAATTGAAAACAGAACAACCATATGATCCAACAGTTTCACTTCTGGTATCTTTTATCAAAAAGACAAGAGAAACTGCTCTGCTGGCCTTTGGTGTCTTTAGTGATGAGAGGCTGCTAGGGGTGTCGGCAGAGCAAGGGGCTGGGATCCATTTGTTCTTGCAGTGAGGTGGATACTGATAGCTCCTCCTCTTCTCCCTTGTTCCCGGCCATCCCTATATATCTCAGCTTTGCTGGGCTTTGGATGGGGTAAAACTGAAGTGAGTCCTTCCTGCAGAGTCTCAAGAGGCTTGGGAAGCTGGTGGATCACCCAGCTCCCTTTCTGACTGAAAAGAACTCTTTCTAGCTGTGGGTTCCCTTTTGTGTTGAGCAGAACTGTCCTGAGGATAGGACGATGGAGGCAAATAAATCTGTCTTCTCTTTTTTTGTTTGGATATTTGTAGGATTTTTTTGTTCCACTGTGTTGCTGAAGTTTCTTAAGTGGACTCCTGAGCTCTCCCCAAGCTAATTTTATCCATGGATAGCTGGCTAATTGTTGATATTTTTTGAGGGGGATGGAGGCTGGAGTCTCCTACTTCACCAGCTTGGAGATGTCCCTTGGACTTCTCAAAAGTCTTAGCCTCTGAGAGTAGATTCTTTCATCTATCACTCACTAGTCTCAGTTCAGAAATAATACCAAGTCCTCACCTCCAAATAAAGGCAGAGGCCAATTTACTACTTTAGGGTTGCTGCTGTTTAAGTTACTAGAGTTTTGGTATCCTTTTTTTTCTTTCTCATCTCCTATCAAGAGCCTTTCTCCTACATCAATTTAGGGACCACACTCTGAAAAATACTCCACACAATCAAATTAGCAGCGGGGAAGAAGGAGGGAGTGACTCAGGTTGTAAAATTGTATCCCCAGAGGGATTGTTCAGTGAGTGCCATGGTAGGGAGTGTGGTGAGGAGGATCTCTGGTAGCATTTCTTTTGTATATAACGTCAGAGGGGATAGGTTGGGGGAGTTGAAGATCTCCTATTTACATAGTTTACAAGAATCACAGCTGGTAAGAGAAGGAATATCACTGAAGTCTATAGATTTCTTATGTACTACTTTGCACATTACATTTGATACCTGCCTTTTACTGGGGAATGGTATTTAGAGCACTGGATAGACTTAAAGCTTGCTTATTGCTCCCAGATCCTTTTAGAGGACAAAGCTAGAAAAAAAATGTGTTTGTGTGTGCACATGTGTATATACATGTATGCATATATAAGGCATTATGAGTTTGTACTGATACATTGACTACAATCCTACAGAGTTCCTTGTTGCCTTCTCTTACTCCATATTGGTATCTCTCTTATGAGAAATGGGATTCTCAACAACACTAATGTATTTATTCATTTGTCAGTCCTACAACATACCTAAAATAGTTCCAGAATTTTTAAACTTATATTGCTTAAAAAAAACACCTACTAATAATAGTTTACTATGTATTTTCAGTTTTTTATTTTCTTTAGACTAAAGATACACAGTCAAATTGCAATATTCAGGAGTTCCTGGGTGGCTCAGTTGGTTAAGCATCTACCTTTGGCTCAGGTCATGATCCCAGGGTCCTGGGATCGAGTTCTGCATCAGGCTCTCTGCTCTGTGGGGAGCCTGCTTCTCCCTCTGCCTGCTGCTCCTCCTGGTTGTGCTTGCTTGCGCACTCTTTCTCTCTCTCTGTGATAGATTAGATAGATGATAGATAGATAGGTAGATAGATAGATAGATAGATAGATAGATAGATAGATGATAGGTACATAAAATCTTTTTTAAACTTATAGTGTTCAAAAACACTTGGGTAGATTCTTTTTTCCCCCTTCATTTGAAGTAATAGTTTGTTTCTCTTTAATTTGATTTTAGAGTTCCTTGCATTCTTGTTGATTTAATTTTTTTTGCATATTTAGATCATTAATATAATTCCAAGTGTTAAAAACATACACTGCTTTCCTCATCCTTCCCACTCAGCCCTCCCTTTCCCATGTACATAGGTAATCAAGTTCATTAGTTTCTGATTTAGACTTGAAGTCTTCCTATTTTCAAAAATAAATGCATAAATGGTTCTATCCAAAAGGTAGCATACTATATATATATATATATATATATATATATATATATATATAGTCTTTTGTACTTTTGTCATTTAACAATATATCCTGGAAGTTATTTCACATCTGGAGCAGATCTGCCTCCAAAAGGTAGAGTGGATGTCAGTATTGGATTTATAACAGAAAAAAAAATTAAGAGCTACAAATAACAATATTCTAAAGCCACAATCTTTAGGCCTAAAGTTCAAGGAGACATAAATACACAAGTGGGGCCACAGTGTGTTTTAAAAGAAACAAATCTTTAAGAATGATCAACATAAAGACTTAATGTTGATAAAGCTTTTTATAAGAAAAAAAGAAAAAAGAAGAATCCTATTATTATTTAGGCACATGATAAAAAGTCATCTCTAAGCACCTGGGTGGCTTAGTCAGTTAAGCATCTGCCTTTGGCTTAGGTCATGATCCCGGAGTTCCAGGATTGAGTCCCGCATCAGGCTCCCTGATCAGCAGGAATCTGCTTCTCCCTCTGCCCCTGACCCCACTCGTGCTCCCTCCCTCTTTCTCTTTCTCACTCTCTCTGTGTCTCCCAAATAAATAAATAAAATCTTAAATTAAAAAAAAAAAGTCACTTCTATGAGAAGATGAGGCTGGTTCAGCATATCCTTCAGTGCCAGAAGACAATAAAGGAAGGTCTATAGAGGGAAAGGGGAAATGTGGGATCAAAGAGTATCATACCCCGACAAGACATCATCCCCTAGGCAAGCACCAAAGCGAGAATGTCAAATGTGCAAGAACTCAGAGATTACCACATACATGAAATGCCTTTGCACCTATGACTTAACAAAATCAAGTCAACTAAGAGAGTAATCAAAACAAGGAAGGAACACGGGAATGTGGAAGGCATTATATAAAAAAACTGATAGTATTGAACCTATTTATTTATTAATTTATTAATAAATAAATGTAGGACTTGATCCCAGGACTCTGGGATCACAACCTGAGCCAAAGGCAAGTGCTCAACCACTGAGCCACCCAGATGCCCCTGTTGAACCTATTTAGATGTAGAACTGAAGCCAAACAAAATTGGAATTATTGTTATGCAATAAAATTTAAATATTACCAATTTGAAAGAGTCTATGTCACATACCATACAGTGTTAGTAAAATTATAATGTACTATAAAATTACTATAAAAGTCTCAATGTGACAAATTGTTTTTATCTTTAAAAAAATGAGTTTGTTGATTCTGGTTCACTTTTAAAGTTAGTAAAAAGAAATGAGGGTGTGAAGGTAAAATCTAAAAATAGAATTTATGCTTTCTAAGTTTGGGGAGAAAATTAGAGTTAAGAAGATGTATACTGCAGATCAAATAATGAAATGATAGGAGATAGCCAGAAAATGGTAAAGATTAACAACAACAAGAAAAAATAAAATGCCAAGTTAGGCCAAGCATGATAATGCAGCAATTAATGGGATACAATTTCTTTTTAAACCACCAAATGCTTTATCATGAGAAAATACCTAATTAGAAAAAGTATGATCCCATATCTCTCATCATATAGCTATATATGTAGAAATTATAAAATGAATAGCAACAAACATATCCTAACCACTTTGCAATTTATAAAACCTCCTCTGTTTAATTACTTTTGGGTAATTAAAAAAATTAAAGTAAAAGTAAATTAAAAAAGAAAATTACATAGTAATAAGGAAATAATCATAATGAAAATACTCCTTTCAAGACCTATGGCATGTAGGCAAAGCTTTGATTAGAGAAAAATGCAAAGCTTTTAATATTCATCTTGCTGAACAAAAAAGAATGATAAAATAAGTGAAGTATATTCTACATGAGAAATTAGGAAATGACCAACAAATTAAACCAAGGGAAAGCGGAAGGAAGGAAATAATCAAGATAAAAGCAGAAAATAATTAAAAATGGAAGAAAAACTCAATGTCAAAATTGATAATACATGAAAAGACTCTTTAGGGGAAAAGTCAATAAAACAGATAATCCATTAGCGGGCTCAATAAAGAAAACCACAGAGAGCACAATAAACTAAATCAAAAGGAAAATGGAGAAATTACCAGAGATGCAGAGAAAAAAAAATTTTAACTCTATTAAGACACACTTGGGATCCTGGAATGGATACTTTTCTGGGAAAGAAGGAATTACCAAATTGTGAAAAGGGGAAACCTGAACAGGTCAGTAACCATGAAAAAAAATTGATAGAATTATGAAGCAACATTTCTTCCTAAACACCATCAGGCCTGGAGCATTTAATAAATGAATTCTTTCAAACTGATTAAAATTATTGTTCTTGAGAGGCTGGAAGGAGGAAGCAGTCTTTTAGTTAGATGTTAAAGGGCTGGAAGGGAGAATTCTGAACAAAGACACAGAGCTTGAATATCCTGAGTTTTCACTGAGAGACAATGACTGCATCAGGTCTCTGAGCCTGCGGTCCTGTTATTAACTACATTAGGGACAATGTGGATATTAACCACATGAGTATGTGCAAATTGGGTTTCCCGGGAAGATCCATGTCTCATAGTCATGGACACTGGCTAGGTCTGGGGGTAGCAGCTCTCTAGCTGTAGGCAATCCCTGTTGAGAGACTCAGCTGAGTTGTCAACCCCCACCATTTTCAGCAGCTGAGAAAAGGCATGCCGGAATCCCAAAGTCACAAGGACGAAGCACTCCGGAGCACCCACTGCAGCCCACACCTTGTGTTGTGTGGATCCACTGATGTTTTTTTTCCCTAAAAGTTGTAGGAGAAGCTCTTCCAGGATTCTGGTGGACTTCTCTTCCTGATGTAATGAGAGGGCAGTTAGTATGATGAACTATAGCCCTTACCATTGTCACCAATATTCATTATATCTCTTTTCTAGTAGGTATTTAGAATTTTCAGACCTCTGTGGTCTGGATGGTTGACCTGGTGGGGTGACTTTCCTCATGGGTCTGGGTCCTTTGGTCATCACCTTCTCCCAGGCTGTGATTACAGAATTTGTCAATTTCCGATCAAAGTCAGGTTGTAGGATACCAAGAAAAGAAATACTCATGTAGATCACTTTTCCCCCAACAGAATTTTCCTAGTTCCTATCTTGTAACCAAAGCTCTCCCTTCTGATTATCAGTGTCAGTTACCCCAGCAGAATGATGCTGATTCCTTTATTTGCCTTCTTATGGCACAAGAAATCTGAAGTGACTAGATGACAGCCAGAGCTTGAAATGTAATTGGATTTTTGCTCTACCCTGATGAGCTTTATGCTTCCTCTGGCAGCCAAAACTCCTAGACCTACAGATCCTAGAGTTGCAGGCACAGGATGCACAAATTCCTCTAGTTGGTCACTGGGAATATTTGTGTTTTACTTTTAGGGACAATACAATACAATTGTTGCTACAATTGTTGATTCAGAGCACTGGTTCTTCACAAAGGGGAATTTTTGTGGCACTACAGGACATGCAGCAATGTCTGGAAACATTTTTACTACCACAGCCTGAAGGAGGGAAGTACTGGCAATTAGTCAGTACAGCCAGGGATGCTGCTAAACATCCCACAGTACAAAGAACAGCCACTACAACAAAGACCTATGTGGCTTAAAATGCCAATTTTTCTAGGATTGACTTAGGGGATATACTGCATCTTGGAGGATGGGGCCCCATCCTTGCAGGGTATCATCAAGCTGGTACTTTAGCTGGGTCTTCCACAGGTTGTTATAGGTAGAAGCTTCTGGGTTGAATGAACTTGATAAATCATATGATGTTGAGCTACTATCACACTCCTTTTCTGTAAAAAAAAATCCCTTGATCTCATGTAATATTATTCAGGATCCTGTGCTAGTGGATCAAACACACTACAAGTCCATAATGGTTGAATAAAAGTCCATAATGTGTTAAATGAAATCCTGTAGGGAGGAAAAGCAAACTAATGCCAAGTTTGTGTTAATCCTGGTTAAAGATAAACCACTGTACATTCTAAGGTTGAAGGATCTAATAAAAAAATAAATAAATAAATAAAGGATATAATAAAGTCAATTTGCTGTTGAAGGGTTGACTGGACTTCTTGAAGAGTTCATTTTTAATGTTTGTAACTGGCAGATTGGGCTTTCAGTGATGGAAGCAACCAGATCAGCCTTGTTGAATTGATGGCACTGCACTCAGGTAGGAAAGAAAAAAAGCTAGCTGATGTCAACAAGTCAAGTCTTTCTGTCCACTTGGTTATTTATGCCTATTCCATAGTGGTGGTTCTCAGAAGGAATTAACATGTGATAGAAAAATCTTCGTGTTCCATCTCCTCATGTACAGGCCCATGCATGCCTCTTTCCACATCTCCTTATGCTCCACCTTGAGCTCTTTCTCCTTCCAGCTCCTGACCAATCAGCTGAGCCATTTACCACTGCCCATGTGTTCATATGTATTCTATCCTCAGGTCACTACTTATTCCCAAGAAAGTAGATGACTTATTGCACTGCCCACAACCCTTCCCATTAGACTCATTCCCACTTAAAACTGATTTTCAGCATCATCTCTGAATGTGGCTATGATACAGTTCTCTGTTTTCAGTTTGCACCCATGTACTAACCCAACCAGTCTATGTTCCAAGCTTGAACTTTTTAGTCTTCCTTTAGCTGATTGTAAGAGAGCCCCAGAACAAGAAGAGCCAGTTCAGTAGTAATGGATGACAGGGTATCTGGTTATCTGCTTGTGCCACTTACTACTGCCATTTTGCCCTGCTCATGCCCAAATATGGCTATTACCACCTTTATCGTATAATAAATAGCTCTTGGGCTCACTTGACCTTGTCTCTTGATGACTCTGGAAGAACCCTGATCATGGTTGACAGTTCTGGTCTGATCTTCCACACTAGATTTCTTATGCTGTATAGATTAACACTTTTCTTGGTTGCCCATTGATCTTGCCCCTACAGATGCCATGTTTTATTACCCTATTCTATAGCTCTCTTCAGATTAGACTCTACTTAGTGACATCCATCCTTGCTGCTCAATGAAATAATTTTGCCCACTTTGTTTCTGATAATTGAATGCTGCTACCCGGCCTCTATCATATTGGTGATTCTGTAATTTCCCAATGCTACAAGAGGGCCTAGATCTATAATGGTATTTCCTATCATCAGCATTGGCCTACAAAAGGCCACTCAGAAGCTTTCACTGAGCTTTTCAGTGATACTGGTACCCTTTTAATGGGCACATGCCTCATTGCTTAGGTAAACGGAGCATCATATGCGTCTGCCCTTGGAACATGGTGATCTGGTGGGTTCTCTGACCTTGAGTATTATTTCTACTCAGAAGTCCATTTCCCACAGTCTGCCTTGGCAGCTTTAACATTTCTGCTTCACTTAGTGTGGGCTGCTGCTTTTGCCATCCTGTTCAGACCAACAAGTTATCTTCTCATCACGTAGTCCTTGTGTAGCTTTAAGCCCTGTAGCATACAAGAGATTTCCTGTATCTGAAAACTCCCTGATTCAACTTAAAGTCTTATCCCCTTTGATCCAACTCCCTTAAAATCCAGTCTTACACCTACCCTCCCTATCCTTCCTCACCATATTGACTCAGTCCTGCAACAATTTGAAGACATAGTGGCCCCAGCACTTCCATGGCCAGATTATGCTGTGGCTTAAATTTAATACCTAAACTTCTTTTTGACATTTATTGTTAATAGAGAAGACTTTTGAACTGATGCTGATTTTTTTTTCTTTATGGGTAACAAATTTTCCCTCCTGGAAACTTGTAAATTTCTCTCTCTCTCTCTGTCTTTCTCTGTTTTCCTCTGTTCACTTGTTCCTGTTTCCCCTCTCCTCCCCTCCTCCCTCCTCTACTTCTTTCCCACTTCCCTCTCACCCTTCCTCTCTCCTCCTTCCCTTCTTTCCTACTTTCCTTCAATTGAATCAGTAATACACTATCATTGGGAAAATTTGAATGATAGCAAAAGGTACAAAATGAAACACAAGAATTCTCCTTGCCACTGGCCACTACAATGTCCTCAATCTCATTCCTCAAAATTAAGTATTATTAATAATTTCTTGTGAATTCTGAAGGATATTTCTTCAGTGTAGCATCTCTCTCTCTCTCTCTCTCTATATATATATATATACACACTATATATACATATATATATACACACATATATATGTATATATATACTTGTGCACAGATGAGATCATACTCTATAGTTCTATAAATTATAGTTCTATAAAAATCAGGATATTGTGTTATTTCCATGTGATTATATTTCCCAATGCTAGCTTCACTGACTCTATAACTGAGTAATAATGACCTATGTATTATATAGGGATTTGAGGGAAAATAAATGATTTTATGAAAATACTCCAAAGAGCTAAGATGTAGTTTCCCGAGAAAATTAGACAACTAATATTTTTTTGTGTTTTTTTTTCAACCGTGTGAATAATGGCTGGATTAAGTTCTCTAATAAAGATAGTTGGCTATTAACATAGTCCCAAGTAATGGATATTTAAATGCAGTGAGTATGTCCATACAGATGAGTGCCATTCCTACCTTAAGGCATATGACTCAGCCTCAGAACTGATGGCTTTTTAAATTCTATCTTCACATTTAAATCTTACCTTACTCTTATAGACTAGCTTAATCATTGGGCCTATTGATATTTTTAGGACTTCTGTGTTGTATTTGACATTTTTCTTTCCCTGTTACACTTTTCATTAGTCTGTTTCAAATTATATATATTTGATTTTTATTGAAGTTTAGGGCCAGATAATTCTGGTTTATCTTGAGTCTTAAAATAGCTTCAGTTTGCTCTTTGCCTTCTTTTTCTTTCTTTTCTCTTTTTTTTTACAGGACTTCTCTATTGGCCTCACAGCATCATTGTTAAAAATCACTCTCTTTCTTTTATCAATTTGTTATTTAATCTGTTATCAAATTTTCTTTTGATATATTCTGAAGAAGGAAACATGAATATTTTGTTTGTTTTTGGTTTTAAGTAAAGACAGCCAGACCATGGCAACATGTTCCAGTGGGTAAAGTTAAAATGCCTTCTGCTAAGTGTCACTCACAATATATCCTGGTGCCAGAGGGAATGGAAGGGTATAGTGTTAAGTCTACTTCATTCATTCATCTAGATGATTTTAACTGATGACTTCTACATGTGAGTTACTGGAGAATTTTGTAAAGTATTTGTGTTAGGGGTTATCAAGACTACCACCAGATTTGATGACTTGCTAGAAGGACTCAGAAGTTATTATATGAACAGTTATCGTTTATTACAGTGAAAGGATTCAGAGGAAAATTAGCAAAGTGAAAAGGCAGGTGGGGCAAAATCCAGAGGAACCCATGCAGTAAGAGTGATACATATTTGTATACAGCACACTACAGCATGCAGCTGCTATGTTTTATGTATTTTATACATTATATGTATAAATATATATATGTGTATATATATATATATATATATATATATATATATATATATATATTTATATATATACTGTAGGCAGGGACCTTTCCAGTATTTGGTCACCAGAGTTTATATTTACACTGCGATAAGTCTGCTAGGAGTTATACACATGGTTGATGGCCCAGCAGAGAGTGATTCCTGGAAACTCCTTGCCAAATGATCATTTATATGGTAGATATAACCTGAAAAATAAGAATCAAAAGATACCTGCACATTGCTAGAGTTCCATTCAGTTGTCAACAGCTGCTGCTGCTCATCATCATAACATGACTAGAATGAATGCCATTGTGGTGCCACTCAGTCTTGCAGCTTTCTATCCAGTATTGTCAGGTTTCAAAAGTGGAGGCAATCTTGGCAAACATACCACTCCACTCTTTCAGGCATTTGGTCTAATTACGCTAAGAGACAAATTTATTTTCTTGCTCAGAGCTTCTCTCAAGGGAGCAATGTAATGTATTTTTCTCATTGCATAACGCATTTTTTCCTTCTTTTACTTTCAGCTGCTATTTCTCTTTCTTTCAATTTGTCCTTCACTTTAACCCAAACTTTTCCACCTTTGGAAGGGGGTGCCTTTGATTCAGCTGTGATGCTGGCCCAAGTTGCCAATAGCAATACGAGTTCAGCAAGTGCTTCCCTATCAGCCCCTTCCCAATTATCTAGGGCACAGACATGCAGAACAGGTGAGCTATCTAGGCCAGCTCAGGCACTGGCAATCCCTGTCTCACAAAGAACCACATATTGTATGATTCTATTTATGTGAAATTTCCAGATTAGGTAATCCCATAGAGACAGAAAGTAGATTGGTAGTTTGTCTAAGGCAGAGGAGGTTGGGGGATATTGGGGAATGACTGCCAGTGAGTTTCTTTGTGGGATGATGAAAATGTTCTAAAATTGACTTCAGTGGTGGTTTCCTTTGTTGGTTTGTGCTTTTGATGTTATAATCTAAGAAACCATTGACTAATTCAAGGTCATGAAGATTTATGCCTATGGTATTTTTTTCCTAACAATCTTATTCTTTTAGTTCCTATGTTTAGATCTTTGATTTCATTTTGAGTTTTTATATATGGTGCGATGTAACCTTTTTCTTTTGCATGTAGATACACAGTTGGGTTGGTACTGTTTGTTGAAAAGATTTTCTTTCCCCATTTCATTGTCTTGGTGCACTTACTGAGAATAATTTGACTGTAAGATCAATTTGAGGGGCATTGTCATCTTAAGAATACTGAGTCTTTTGATTCATGAACATGAGATGTCATTTCACTTACTAGGTCTTCTTTAACTTTTTTCAACAATGCTTTAGTTTTTAGATTATAAACTTGCACCACTTTTTTATGTCAATGATTATCTTTTTCTTGTTATTATTTTCCAAAAAAAATTGTATTTTTGTGACTTTTTAAAAATGATTTTATTTATTTCTTCATGAGATACACAGAGAAGAGAGGCAGAGACACAGGCAGAGGGAAAAGCAGGCTTCCTGCAAGGAGCCCGATGTGGGACCTAATCCCAGATCCTGGGATCATGTCCTGAGCCAAAGGCAGACACCCAACCACTGAGCCACCCAAGCACCCCAAGTGATTTTTTTTATTGTTTCTTATCCTATTACATTATTTCTCGTCTTCATTAATTCTTCTTTATTTCTTTATTTAGATTTACTTTTTAATTTTTTTCAAATTTCTTGTGTTAGTAAGTACAGGCATTTTTAATCTTCCTTGTTTACTAGTATGTGATATCAAGTCTGTAAATGTTCTGCCAACTACAACATTAGCTCTACTCCACAAATTTTGATATTGTTCCCATTATCATTCGGTACTATGTGCTTCCTAATTCACAGTAGGACTTATTTTGTCACATCCTTGCAAGTTTTTTTTTTTTAAATTTATTTTTTTTTTAATTTATTTTATTTATGATAGTCACAGAGAGAGAGAGAGGCAGAGACACAGGCAGAGGGAGAAGCAGGCTCCATGCACCGGGAGCCCGATCTCCCGGGTCTCCAGGATCGCGCCCTGGGCCAAAGGCAGGCGCCAAACCGCTGCGCCACCCAGGGATCCCCTCCTTGCAAGTTTTTATCTCAATGACAATCTTTTCATGGAGGTTCCATCTCAAGTCTATTCATTTATTTCTCATATTGTTCTAATCTTTCCTTATTTTTTTCCCGTATCTCTTTTATCCACCTATATATCTTTATAATCACTTTTTAACTATTCTTTGATTTCAGGTACTTGAGGGTTCTTATTTTTTCTGTTTTCTGTTTTGGCTGATGTTCCCTCACCATGCTTACTTGGTAATTTTTAATTTTTTCTATTGATTGCTTTCTACAAGTAGGGTTACAAGTCTGGTGGAATCCCATGAGCTCTGAGACTCGAAAGGGTTTCTCCAGAGGATGTTGGTTTTGCTTTTGTCAGGACTGCATAAATTCAAATGGCCCTGGACAAAGTGTTAAGTTAATGTTACAGTTACAGTTTCTGTTTTACAAAGCAAATGAATATTGTACATTCAAGCTCCATTCCCAAGCTAGAAATAGGCTTTGGGTATTTGATTAATCCCTCATGATTTTTCTTCATTCCATTGCTAAAATAGATGGCCAGAGTTTTTTGGTTTAGGGATATTGTTTTTTGCTCCTGCTGCTGCTGGCTAGTAGTCAGGGAGAATTTTTGTACTTCTCCTCTTAAATGATATTTAAAGATTGGATATAATTTATGGATATAACTCTTCATTTGAGAAAGAGAGAAACTAAAGCAATAAAATGTTACAAATTCTTGTTGGCCCTGTTTACCTGCCTTTCCCTCAGGAATTTCAAAGCCATACATTTGAAAACCAGGTTTATTACATTTTTTTCTCTCCAAATGAATCCCTTTTCTGTATTTCCTATCCCATTTAAGATGCTGACAGTCTTTCTGGTCCTTGAATGAGCAAGTTCTTATTGCTATCTCTCCTCCTGCATCAACTGCCACAGTACACCATCAGTGCTACCTTTCAATAGTTCCCTTCCTTCTGGGCCCATCCCTAAGTCCATGATCCCTGTCCCAGTTTACACCCTCCTTACTTCTCACCTGGTTAACTGCAGTATCTTCCCAAGCAATCACTCTGCATTCATATTTTCCTTCAGACTGTCTTCCTAGGTTACTTAAGGCAGAAATATAATTGTGTCATTAGCTTGCTTCAGCAAATTTGTCAGCTCCCCATTGCCTAAAGATTCAAGTGGATACACATTTTATTTTTCCAACTTATTTCCTTCTTATTGCCTACTACCTTTCTCATACTGCATTCAAACCAATCTGTTAGATCTTCCCAGGACACCCCACATGTAATGTTTTTCTTTTGCCAGATTACCTCCTCCAGTCCATGGGTAGCTTCTACTAATTATTTAAGGCCCAAATCCAGTGCAGTTGCCTCTGTATCCCTTCCCTGAAATAGAATTAGAACTAATCACTTTTTTCTTTATGTTCCCACTCACTTCTCTCATGCTTCCATTTCAGCAGTATCTTATTATAGCATAGACTTTTACATGCCTGTTTTGCCCTTTCGACTGTGAGCTCCTGCAGGGTAGAGACAATTTTTCATTCATCTTTATCATCCCTTTGCCTAGCTAGCATGTTGCCTAGAACACAACAGATGCTCAATAAATGTTTTTAATAAATTAATGAAATAATGAAGCTATATTATTACATCAAAATAGCAACAGGAAAATGTTTTCAATTTTAGATAATATGTATCTTCTCATCTAGTACCTGCTGCACAGACCAAGAATTCAGTGGGGGACCTAATTCTAAATGATACCTGCTGCTATGGAAGCAAAATTAGATTCTTTGAACGTTATTATCCTCTTCCTTAAAATATAGCTAGAAATTCCTGGCTTTCAGTTGCTATAGAACCAGATAAGCAAATATAGCCAGCAAATTATTTATGTTAACTAATACTGGTAGGGTTTTAAAATATTGCTTTTCTTATCTTCTTATTTCAATTACAATACAAATTCACAATAGTAAATTTAGAATACATAGAGACACAAACAAAAAGCATAGATAATATCACTATAATTCTGTGAGATAATCAGTATTTTGGAGTATATTTATATAATGTCTGATAACAATAGTGAAGCCACAGGGTATCTACTGTTTTATATTCTTGCTTCTTAAAGTAATATATTAAAAATAGTCTATTATTGAGGATACATTCAACTATGATATTTTATAGAAGAGATAATATATGTTTATATTATGAACAAATAATATGTTTAAAGCAGGAAATTTCAAGTCAAATTGTCCTAAGCAGTAAAGAAATCTATTTTCTCTCATCACTGATTAAGGTCGAGAGATGACTCTGATTGGCTTATACTAAGCATGATCATTCCCTGGAATGAGACAGAAGGTCACCCTTCCTGAGTCCCATGCAGAGGGGTGACTATATTAATGAAATCAAGAACTTATTCCATAGGAAGATGGAGGTAGAGTGATATTAACATTGGGTGACCCAGAGTGTCAATCACAGTGGCTACTGATATTCTCCCTCTTAAAATAAGAACTGAAAGCTATTTCACATAACATCGCTCAGTTCCCCGATGTGGGGCATTTAGTTATTTTTCCTTCAATTTTTCAATATTATAGACAGCATAGCTGTGAATAGTCCTATGGCTAAATCACTGTGAACATCCATGTTTATGTATAGGATTTTAGGGTCAAATTAAGCAACATGTCAAAGCTTTGATATATAGATATGTTAAGTGTGGAAAAGTCACACTATTCCCACCAACAATATATGAGAGTAACTTCCTTTCACCTCGAGCAATGTTGGGCATTTTTTTTTATTTTTTAAAGATTTTATTTATTTATTTGACACAGAGAAAAAGAGGGAGAGCCTAAGCAGGGGGAGCGGCAGGAAGAGGGAGATGGAGAAGCAGGCTTCCCACTGAGCAGGAAGCCTGATGCGGGCTCCAAACCAGGACCCTGGGATCATATCCCCGAACTGAAGGCAGACACCCAACTAACTAAAGCACCCAGGAGTCCTAATGTTGGGCATTTTACATAGAATATTGTGATCAGGGCCTCTAAAACTGTATAAGGAAAATCTGTGCTTCTGCAGAACCCTACTTAAATCAGTGTGGGTTATTTCACAAACTGACCTAAGGGTCCCAGTGCTTCTTCAGTACTACTGATATTGAGTTTGTATCAGCCTATTGTTTTCTCACTCTGGTGTATTTTAATTACCTTTCTTTTTTACTTATGTTACACATGTGTTATTAAGAGTGATCAAGAGCTGAGTAGCCAAATAAACAAAACAAACACAAAAGAAAAAAAACAAACACAAAAGAAAACAAACTACTTGAACACATTTTGTAAAAACCAAAGACCATCTGAGAAAGGATAAATTTTATTCTAATAAGCTAACCTTTTTTCTAGCTTTCAAAACACCCTTCTTGGGGCACCTGGGTGGCTCAGTGGTTGAGCATCTGCCTTTGGCTCAGGTCGTGATCCTGGGGTCCTGGGATCGAGTCCAGCATAAGATCCCTGCAGGGAGCCTGCTTCTCCATTTGCCTATGTCTCTGCCTCTCTCTGTGTGTCTCTCATGAATAAATAATCTTTGCAAAAAACAAAACAAACAAACAAACAAACAAACAAAAAAAAAACCCACCCTTCTCCTATAAAGGATATTTGGGTCTAAAACACCAAATATATATATGTAATCATCATATATATGCAATTATTAAAATTCTGTTGATCATGGTTCTGTGTTTTATTTTTTACTATTATTATTATTTTTTAGGTGGAGATGGGAAGAGGGGCAGAAAGAAACTTAAGCAGTCTGCGTGCCTAGCACAGAGCCCAATGGGGCTCAATCTCACAGCCCTGTGATCATGACCTGAATGGATATCAAGGTCAGATACTTAACCGGCGGAGCCATCCAGGCACCTCAGTTCTGTATTTTAAATATTTCATTATTTCAAAGAGGTTTATAATCCTGAGGCCAGGTACTGAGTTCATGTGAGACCAAGTGCTTTTAAACTTTTGCAAAAGTTGTTAAGACGTTTAGTTGTCCCAGTGGTGATGATTTATTTTTATTTCTCTAAGAGGTTGCCTATTTTAGAAATAGGTGACTTTGGGAGTGGGGCATTGAATCTATTTTCAGGCCAATTTTCCAGCTCTATATAAACTTAGTATGTTTGTAAGCTTTCCTGCCAAGTGTATGATATCATTAAATATAATCGGTCTATACATTTGCAAGTGGTACATTTTGGTCTCAGTGTGTAAGACTTATTGTAATCCATAGCATAAAACATTCTTCCTGGAAATCACACGTCTAATAGAAATATGTTTAGAGGCACGTACGGTGTTCCTTGCTTAGGTGGTTGCCATACACATTACTTCATTTTCAGAAGGAAACACAAATAGAAACTGTAACCTTAAAAATGTACTTATAAAAACTTTATAAGCCTTTCTTTTTTTTCTTCCTTTTTTCTTTTCCTTTCTTTCTTCATTTTTGTTGTCTTCTCTCAATGTTGTCAACTCTCAATGAGACCTCAGAAATCCATTTAGCTCCTGCTCTGCTAAGACCAATTGGCTGATAGACTGGGAGGCCCGTGAAAGCCTCAGGTAAATTAATAGCAGAATCGGTGCCTGAGAACCATGCCTGGCTGCTCTTGAAATCCTTCTGAAGCCTGAATTATTTGTATTAAGATAGGCCAGCACTCAGGCCCCTATGAGTCAATTCTTTGTAACAGTTGCCAATATTTTTATACCTGAGAGAGCGGCTTCATTCTTTATTATTGCTCAGGAATCAATACTCCCATTGCCCTCACAAAATGCTATACAAGCATTATTGGCATTTCACTTGGCAGTGAAGGGTATCAACATCAATCTCGCCAACTGCACACTTCGCTAACCCTGCTCTACTTCTCCTGCGTCTATTTGTATTCCATCTGGGCTGTCGTGGCTGCTCGATTTGAATGGGAATCCTTAGTGCTGCCCTGACACGTTCTGCGATAAGGAAATGGAAAGGCATCATCTAGCTACTCACAGAAGCAGTCCCTCGCTCCTCGCCCCTGCCCATTTTGTGCTTGACGGGCTTGCAGCATTTCATAAGATACCATTTCCCACCATCCTGTGGTTTTCTGAAATTGCCATTTTGGGGGCCCTTCATTAATAAACAAATGGCAGCTTTTAATCCCATGCATTGAAGTTACTGTGAATTTTAAAGTAATTTGTGCAGTTTGAGAGTGACTCTTAAAGTAACAGATCTTAAAAAATGAATACTCATACACATGGAGGTACAGTGTGCACAGAGCATACTGGGAACTGCAGCTGCGTTTGCTCTGAATATTAAACACATGTTGCTCTGTCTGCTTAGTAAATTCAGTAAAAATGCTCTTCACTCCACATGTAAACTCCCCTTTAAAAATGCAGTTCCTTGGCAATATCTGGATGGAAACCGTTATAGGGCATTCTATCATATACCAATCTCATGCTGGACATTATCAATCTGTAGTTTGATCAAAAGTAGTATCTAGAATATATAAAGAACTCTAACAACTCAGCAATAAAGAGAAAAAATGACTTAATTAAAAATGGACAATGGCCACCGTGGGGAACCACACCCATTAGGTTGGCTGTTATCAAAAAGCCAGAAAGTACAAGTGTTAGAGGTTGTGGAGAAATTGAAATCCTTGCATGTTAATGGTGGGAATGTAAAATGGTGCAGCTGCTGTGGAAAAGAGTTTGGCAGTCCTTCAAAAAGTTAAATATAGAATTGCCATTTGATCCAGCAATTCCACTCCGTGATACATTCCCAAAACAACTAAAAGCAGGGACTTAAACAGATGCTTGGACACATCTTCAGAGAAGCATTATTCACAATAGCCAAAAAAGTGGAACAACCCACTTGGCAGGGTGACTTTGAGCTACTTCTTATACGACTTTTCTGAACCTCAGCCTCTCTCTCTCTCTCTGCCAAATGGCAGTGATGATGATGGTGATGATGGTGATGATGGTGGTGATGGTGGTGATGGTAATGATGATGCCACTTCACAGGATTATTGTCAAGATTAACATACAGTGTGAATAAAACGATGAAGTAAGGTTTATGAGAATATCTAAATCTGTAATACACCCTAGTTCTTTATTTTAAATTTTATTTTAAATCCGGGAATCAGAATATTTGTATGCTTTATATCAAGGAGACATATTGAAGAGACTAATATTTGCTTCAGAAGACAGATATTGAAAATTACATAGTCTGTGCTTGTAGTCGTGCATATGTGTGAGCCTAGAATAGGAAACCTTTTCAATAATATTCACTTCCAGAATTACATTAGCTTTGGTGGAAGTAAAACAGCAAAGCTATTAATTGTTTCCCAGGAGAGAAAGAGTTGGTTTTTGTGTGTATTGCTCGTGACAACTTTCTTGATTTCTATTTTCTGAGCTTCTCTTTGTACCACATAAAAGTGAAAAGGGCTTGAAAAAGATTAATTGTTCATTTGGTGTTTTTTTGGATATCAAAAGGCAAGTTTCTTCTCCTGAGTTTTTATATATTGTAGATATTCTCTTCCACCAGACCTGAATTTACATAAAATATTTCTGGGAAAAACAAATGAATCCATCGTTTTATTTCTTTAGTAGAAAAAGCCTTAAAATAGGAGTTAGGAGCCTTTAACTCTACTTTCAGTTTTGTCATGTTAAACATTTGACCTTAGACAAGTTAATTAGCTACTGAGCATTCATTTTCTCCTCTGTTAAATGATTTTTAAAAAGTCCTACCCCTATTTCACGTAGCTGTTGAGGTCAATTAAAATGACATTTGTGGAATGCTTTGTAAATTATAAAGTTCTGCATAAATAGAAAGTACCATATTTTCTTCAATCTAGGATTATTAGTCATAAGATGTAAAAGTTATATTTTACTCAGGATAAAAATGCTGCCAACTAGGCTATGACACAGTGCCTTAGTGTACTGTCTGATGCATGGATGGGTCACACTAGTCTCTTTTAGTTTTGAACATTCTTTCATTGCTTCCAAGAAATATGGCAGTACTTCTGGCTTTCAGTTGTGTTGCTTAGCAGGAGATAGGTAATCTTTTTGCATATAAATCAGTTATAAAGCATAGCAAAATGCCCTGTATTTTCCTAAATCTTGTAAAGCATTTGACTGTTTCATTGTAAGTAAACAGAGAATTGAAGTCATTCCTTCCTTCATTAATATTTGCTCTGCTAATTTAATATTTGCTGCATAAACATGCATTTTTGCCGTGTTCCCGTGACCTACTTCATATGCAATAGTTTCATTTCACTGCTAATCAGAATACTGTATTTTTGAAGACATTTTAAGTGGTAACTAAACTCAAAATGGCTATTATCCCAGCAATGCATATAACTCAGTCGAAATGACAAAAACGTGACAGCTATGGCCAAGCTTGTCCAAGCAAGAGTTGGAGAAGCTCCTTTATCACTGCCACCTGGCAGTCAGTGATTGTAAGACAACTGCTCATTTCAGGGATGTTAAAACGGGTAGAAAAAGGTGTCGCAGGATTAATTGGATAATTGCACTTAAGTTATTAGCTGCAGTGTGACACTTTGATTCTTAATACAAAATGCAGATAGCACATTGCTTGATACACTGTAGTTATACAAGTGTGAGACTCTGTGAAACTATTCTGGCCTCCTGAAGTCACGGAGAAACCATCTGGTGCCTCTTTGGGACTGTACTTGTGGGCAGTGTAGTATCTGCTTTGAGTCATCTCTTTTCCTCACTAAACTCTCTTTATTCACTTTATTTATCTCTCCCTTTATTTTGTCACTTTCTTCAAGCTTTAATATAGCATGGTTTTGAGGTCCTTCCTTTTGATCATTTTCCTCTGAACTAGGCCTCATAATTCAGACTTCTTTAATGTGTTGTATTTGGAATTAAGCTTTCTACTCCATTTTTACTTATTAAAATGATAGAATGGTCTATAATTAATTTATTAAGACAAAAAATTATTTTCTTGAATTGGGTAACTAAAAATTTGGAAACAAGTTATTCATGTACTTGTGTAGTTTTATTTATTTTTAAATAATGATAAAACTATATTAAACTAGCTGTATGGTATTATTTTAAATGAAGTACATTTTTATTCTTATATTTTTTTGTTCCTAGTCTTTTTTTTTTTTTTTTTTAGCACATCTGTTGTATCTTTACAATTCTTTTCAGAATGTCAAATAGACCAGAGTCAGAATCAAATTCCTGATTGTGGGACATACCTGTGATAGTTTCCGAGGGATGTTGTGACAAAATACCATAAACTAGGTGGCTTAAAAAGAAGAAATTCATTCTCTCACAGTTCTGGAGGTTAAAAGTCAGATATTAAAGTGTTGACCAGGCCATGCTTCCTCTGAAACTTGAAGGGGAGAATCCTTCCTCCCCTCTTCCTGGTTTCTGGTGGTTTGCTTGCAATCTTTGTCATCCCCTGGTTTATAGCTGCAGCCCTGCGGTCTCTGTATCCATGTCACATGGTGTTTGCCTCTGTATTTCTCTGCCTTCACATAATGTTTTTCTCTTCATATTGTATTAAGGCCCACCCTACTGACCTCATTGTAACTTGATTACATTTGCAAAGACCCTATTTCCAAAAAGGTCAGATTTCCTAGGTACCAGGAGTTAAGACTTCAGCCAGTCTTTTTGGGGGGATACAATTCAAACCATAACACCTGTGAATATTTTTTTGTGGGTTGACACAAATTCCTTACTATCTGAGTCACTACTCCTTGTGTATAATACATCCACCCACTGCTAATCCAAAAATCTTTCTTAGCATTGAACCCATATTTCTCCATTCTACACAAAAAGATATAAAAGGGAACTGATTGCAAGTGGACTTGCTGAAGTCCTCATAAACTTTGTGTCCTGAATTCTTAGAGTAGTCAGATTCTGTCATTCTCTCAGAGCAAAATGTACTGCAGAGTGTGACAAGCCATTCTAAGACAATTTTGTAAAAGATTTATTTCTTTGTTATTTGAGAGAGAGAGAAAAAAAAAAAAAGGGAGAGAGAGACGATTGGGAGGAAGGGCAGAGGAAAGGGAGAGAATCTCAGACTCCCACCAAGAGTGGAGCCTGATATAGGGCTCAATCTTATGACTCTGAGATCATGACCTGAGCCAAAATCAAGTCAGGCACTTGACCGACTGAGCCACCTACACACCCTCATTCTAAGACTATTTATGATGGCTACACTTTCCTAGATGTTCACCATCCATTTCCTCCATTTCCTCAGTAGTCCATCCTTGTATCGAGTGGCTTGTTTGCCACAACTATCATTTCCCACTTAGAAGTGATACTGACATTGGCTTCTTCCAGGTTTCTGCTTCCTTTGCCCTTCTCTAAGATTTCTAATTAAACAGGATGGTTGTTGAGTTCCTGCATTTGTAAGTTCTCCTAGAGCCTAATGATATAATTCATCTAAACCAAATGACTTGAGTTCATATAAAACGACTTTACTACCCTTGGATTTTGTATCCACTTATGAATGTTTTTTCAATACTTGGCAGTGGAATCAAGAAGCAAAAACAGGAATTTAGATACTCTCTGTTTCTATCAAACTTCAACATTACACATTTTGTCCCATGGAGTGGTCGTGACCCTTTTGTTCACCTTTTTGTTTGTAAAATAGCATTTTAAAAAGTTTTTATTGTCCTTAGCATGTGGTAACTCTAAGTCCACTCATTTTGAACTTAAACTCCCTGATACCATGGTTTTATAGACATTCTTCATTATTTATTAACTTTTTTCATTCTCAGGGCATATACTTACTTTATGAATTTCCTCTTTTTTTTCTTTCTCCTAAGATGATTTGCCATTCCATAGTGGGAATTGCATCAGTAAGAGCAACCATTCAAGACTCATACTGGGAACCATATATAATGGTACCATGAATTATATTATTTTTGAAGTATGCCTTTCTAAATATCTCAGTAGGGTGTTTGTAGCAAGTTTTACTCAAGCTTTCCTACTGTAGATATTATATCTAAGATGATATGTTTGCTTTCTTCTAAGATGTTTATCATTTATCCATAACCAAATAACTCCCCTCCTGGCTAGAACTAGGTTTAGAATAGTAGTTCCTCATACCATTTTTTCTATGGTTGGAGAATTGAGATCATCATATAAGCTAGGCAAGAACTTCTCAGAACTGTTAATTTTAGGTAACTGAGATTTGCTACCTTTTCTTGAATAAATTAAGTCCTGATTATTGCTATACTTTTCTTGTTCAGTGCCAAGGAGGGATACATTGTTTAGCCTCTTCACACGGTGAAGTTAACTGCATTGTCAATGATGTCACCTTTATTAGTTTTTCTTATAAGTTCTACACCATGTTTTTCAAGATGCCTCCATCAATGCTTTTGATATTTCTAAATGGGATTATATGAAGCAGAGATGTTTAATGCGACACTACCCCTCCTAGGTTTGACTATGTTACTAATGGAATAAAATTCAAGTTCAAAAGTACATGAAAGAGAAATCCTTCATGCAAAATTATACATTTCTGAGAATATTTCAAGAATCAATTCCTTGTCTTTTGCATCATTCTGTCAAATCAGAAATAGAAAAAGCTATCAGAGACTCTCCTCCCAATTAAGCTCTTACTAGGGAGTGTGTGTATGGAAGGAGTTGGAGAATATTGTGCGGTGAGATTCCATTTTTATGGCCTTCAGCATGAGGGCAAGCTGTGATCACATTTGTACAGGGTGGCTAAAACTCTCATAGAACCATAGTTCTCTGGCCTGCAGAATCTGATAACAGAGACTGGAGTAACCATAGCCACAGGAAAATTAAGTAGAATCCTAAAAAACAGAGATCTGAAAAAAGCAGACCTCCAAATCTTTGTGTAAACTTTGCCCAAATCTTGGGATGATTCCAGAACCATGATTGTGTGAGAGAGAATTCAGACACAGAGAAAATAATCAACTGCTAGTCAGAAGACAGAATTGGCAGTTTGAGTCCAACCAAGTTAATTGTCTGCTTGAAAAAAATTAATACTCTGAGGATTAAAATAGAATTCATATAGCATTCACAGTGTCCAGGATACAATCCCAAATTACTTGAAATATGAAGAACTAGGAACATGTGATTCATTAATAAGTAAAGAACAATTAAAGAATAACAACTCTAAGCTGACCCAGAAGTTTGAATAGTGAGAATTTCAAAGCACCTATGATAGCATGGTCAAAGAGGTGAAGGAAAATATACTCAAGGTAAATAAAAAGATAAAACATCTCATCAGATAAGTAGAAATTATATAAAAGAACAAAATGTAAATTCTAGACTAGAGAAATAAAAACCTGAAGTAGAAATAAAATACCTGAAGTAGAAACTCCACTTAGCCATAAGGTAGAGATGGTAAGAGTTGGTGGCCTTGAAGATAATTTAATAGAAATTATCTAATTTATAGAACAGAAAGAAAAAGAGTAGGAAAAAAGTATAAATAGGACCTCAGTGACCTGTGGGACTTTATCAGAAAGGTAGGAGGGAAGGAATAAGGGAAAAATATGTCTGAAACAGTGGCCAAATTTTCCCAATTGGTAAAAGGCATAGTTTTACATATTCAAGCAACTCAGGTGACTCAAACAGGATAAACACCAAGAACACAATACAAGGGCATTTATAATCAAACTGCTGAACACTCAAAGATAATAAAAAATATCTTGGAAGCATCTAGCAAAAAATGACACATTTCATACAGAGATACCAATGATTTAACTGCTGAAAACAAGCAAGCAAACAAAACAGGCAAACAAGTTATAACCTTGAATCCTATATCTGGTGAAGACTTGCATTTTGAACAGTGGTGTGTGGGCACTTAGTGGGACATCTTGCCAAAAACTCTACAACAGTCCTCATAATTTTTAAACAACTTTAGGAGGATCTGGACATAAACAACCCTTTACTCAATGCTGCATTAGAAGAATGTTGGAATAAGTGTCCTTTTTGTCTTCTGTTGTATCCTCCATTATCAAAAATGCCCCAAGGCTAGGACAGAGTAGCTTTTTGTTAATAAAAGAATCTTTGCAGATCATCAAGGAAATGGCCTCTTAATATTCAAAGTTAAAGGAAAAGATTGCAATTGGATATCATCCAATCATCTCATATATGAAAGAAGAAGGTAGGTCACTTTAAGTGAGAAAGGCATTATCTGAAAGCTTGCCCATAGATGAACATTTTTTGTTGCACTCCATCTAACATCAGAGCTGTGTGTGTATGTGGGGGGGGGGGTATATTTATTTGTTTTTATTTGAAATGATTCGAGTGGAAGGTTTCAGAAAGAATACTAAAAACCCAACGAGGTAATATCTGAACGTTTTTTAATGTTACTGTAGAGGAAGACAAATTCTCCTCTGATCTCTTAGCATCTCCAACTGGGACTAGGAATTAGACTACATAAAACAGATTAACGAGATAAAAGCACACCTGCTTTATTAAACTTTTACATATACAAGGAGGTCTTCATAAGAGAATGAAGCCCTGAGGAAGTGATCAGAGCAGAAAGTTTTTATACCTTTTAGACAAAATGACAAATCTGTAGAAGAAATGACAAAACAAGGGGCAGCAAATTGTGGGGAAGTGAGTAGGAAATGTAATATATATATGGGGGGGCAGGGGGGCAAAACCAATGGAAGATCAGGGTTATTTAGGAAGTGTGTTTTTGCACACATGCGTGTCAGTCTTGGCTCCCAGTCTTTGGTGATATGGACATTCCCTTCCTGGTACAGGGAAGGTATTTTTCTCATGGGTAATTTTATGGCCTAATTTTGGTAGAAAAGGATAGGTCAGCAATCTCTTCCTGTGTCTGCTGTTTCTCAAGTGCCTTTTGCTCAAAACAATCAATATGACAAACTGGTATATTTTGAAGTGGTATGTCCTAAATTCTTTCATTATCTTCAATATGAAATAAATGAATTTAGTTAAAAAGCCCTACTGACTTATTTTCAACTTTGGGAGTTCTGAACGTTTCATTCATGCCTTATAAACTTTGGGGCTTAGCAAGTGGGGATTCCAAATGTTTAGTCAGTTTGATCCCTAAAACATATCTCAGAATTTATATGTATTTTAATATCCACATAAAATCTTTAGCTATGATATTTAAACATTTTATAGCTAAATATGCCAATCATCTTTTCTTAATTCTCTGTTCTGTGTCAATTCTCAAAATGTTTTATGTATATATACATATAACACTCTAATTTTTAATTAAACAGAGTGGTATGTGAATATTTTCTTATAGAATATTTTTTAAAAACCTAGAACACACGTAAAACTTCAGCTCTTCTGAAGATATTCTCAGAGAGCCTGGTTTTGTCCTTCTGTTTGAAAGTTATGACAGTTGTGAGTTTAGCCTATCATTCTAGACATATTTATATCTGCAATTACCTATATTTATTCAATAGAAAAGTAGGCTATTATTTTACATACTTTTAGCATAATATTATACTCTGTTATTGTCCTATAATTTGCTTTTTACAGTTACCTGTATGTCTTCAACATATATCCATATGTATAAGTAAAGCATGTTCATTGAAAGAATAATAATACATATATATCACAATTAGGTTATTCAGCCATTTTCTCATGATGAACTTTAAGGTTTGTCCAATGTTTTCAGAAAATAAACCATGCTATAATAAATATCTTGTACATGATTTCTTATGTATATGTGCAAGTGTGTCTCTAGGAGCAATGCCGAACAATGAAATTATTGGGTCAGAGACTGTGAACATTTTCATGTTTCATAGTTAATACTATAGAATTGTCCATAGTGATTGTTCCAATAAGCCTTTCTTTTTCTTTTTCTTTCTTTCTTTCTTCTTTCTTTCTTTCTTTCTTTCTTTCTTCTTTCTTTCTTTCTTTCTTTCTTTCTTTCTTTCTCTTTCTTTCTTTTCTTTTTCTTTCTTTCTTTCTTTCTTTCTTTCTTTCTTTCTTTCTTTCTTTCTTTCTTCTTTCTTTTTCTTTCTTTCTTTCTTTCTTTCTTTCTTTCTTTCTTTCTTTCTTTCTTTCGATTCTATTTATTTATTCATGAGAGACACACACAGAGAGGCAGAGGCATAGGCAGAGGGAGAAGCAGGCTCCCTTGCAGGGGGCCCGATGTGGGACTCAATCTCGGGACCCCAGGATCCTGACTTGAGCCAAAGGCAGATGCTCAACCACTGAGCCCCTCTAAGAAACCTTTCTCTTTCCAGGGCACTCATTTTACTTATATTTTACCAGAAATTAATATTATTAGACTTTTGAAGTTTTGTCCAACTAATGGAGGAGATGAGAAACTGGCTTATAGGTCAAGCCTGGCCTATTACCATTTTTTATAAGCCTGTAAGCTAAGAGAGATTTTAAATTTTTTTAAATGGTTACATTTAAAATGGTTGTATACATACCTACAAAGTAGCTAACATTTTGCTAATTCTTAACCCACAAAGCCTAAAATATTTGATATTTGTCCGTTTACCAAAAAAGTGTGCTAACTCCTCATCTAATGGAAATCATTGACAAAATTTACATTTCTATGGTCACTTAATAACATTGAATATATTTTCATATGTTTGTCTGACATTCATATTTCCTTACCTGTAAATGATCATTTTTGCTCATATTTCTAAATTTTAAATTGATTGGATGAACTCTATACATATTCTGAATACTTATTTTGCTAGACACAACTGTTTGCCTACCCACTGATCATCTTCCCCACTCATTCTGTTTTGCCAGTATAACTTCAGTTCTTTTTCAGGTACCAGGCAGTGATGTACATTTGGGGATCTGAACCCCACCCAAATCCAAGGTGGGGGGGGGGCTATAAAATTATGATTATTCTAAATAAGTGGCAATTGCATTTCCCCTTGTCTATGATTAGCTTAGGATTGAACATTTGATGAAATGTGTCCAATGAGATATGAAGGCCTCTAGGCAGTTCCTCCTCATTTTAGAAAAGGAATACTGGCATACTTTTGTCCCTCTGTAACCTCTGTTCCCTTTTTTCATGTTACTTCTGGGAATGTTATGCTCAAAAGTAGCCAGATTAAATGGACAAGTCAGCTTTATAAAAAGAGGGCAAGCTCTACATTTTTGAGCCTCTTCATAGTTTAGGCTTTTTACTGGATGTGTTTTCTGTTACTTGCAACCAAGTACATTCTAACTAATATATTTAGCATTTGGCACACTTCGATGTGAATTTGAAAGCTATATTGTCATACTCCTAATCATGTCATATTGTCATGATTAGAACTACTTTGCTTTTTCAGATTAATTGCAGCTTAAGTAATATCTATAAAACATTGAGTCTTTCAATAAATTCCCCGTTATTCTGTTCTTGCATTAGGTCTTTAAAAAAATATATTTATTTATTTATTTGAGAGAGAGAATGAGAATGTGAGTGAGGGGGTGGCAGAAAAAGAAGGAGAGAGAATCCTCAAGCAGATTCCCCACTGAGTGCAGAGTCTGATGCTGGGCTTGATCTCAGGACCCTGAGATTTGGCAAATTCTTATTAGATTTATTACAAGGTAGTTCCTGTAGGAAGTGGCTTTTATTTTTCTTAGTACACTATATGACTGTTCTTTGTCAGTGGAAAGAAATATTGTAGAAATTTTAATATATCTTAATAATCTCTCTGTAGGTTTCCTTGAATCTTCTATGAAGCCAGTCATATCATTTGGTAATAATTTTAATTTTGTGTCTCACATCCATTGCCTTGTAATTTTTACATCTTATATCTTTATCTTATTGCTTTGTTTGGAAGAGGCACAATATTCAATAGAAAGTATGAAAGAAGTCATTCTGTATTATTTCTACTTGTTTTTGAATTTGATGGAAAATGTATTTAAATATGTCATCTGTAAGTCAGATGTTTGCCATAGGTTTATTATGGATATGCTTTATAACAAATTCTCTCTTTTATTCATTTATTTATTTAATTTTACTAATTTTCCAGGTCTTCTTTTTTTACTTATATGAATGAGTGTTGAATGTTACAGAAGAACACATTAGCTTCTATGCAGATGACATAGATTTTTCTCCTTCAGTATGTATTAATGCACTGAATTATACTGTTGAATCTATTATTGTTGATTATTGTCTTCCTAGGAAAAAAACCTACTTTATCCAGAGTAGATACAGATAGGTGCTCCAATAAAATTTTTCAGAGTTTTATTTGTATATTGTTTATTTTTCCCCAAAATACCTCTTAGATATATTTGCTTCTTTATCTTTCCGTTTTCTTATTATTTTTGCCTTCATTTCCTTTATTATTATTTCTTAGGGTTTTATCTCTTTTTTATAAGTTACTTAATTGGATATATAGTATAACTTTAGTCCCTCTCTCCAGTTTTTCTTTTTTTTTTTTTTTTTAAGACAGAGTGTGTGTGTTAGGGTGAAAATTGTGGGGGAAGGGCAGAGGGAGGGGGTAGAGAGAATCTTAAGTAGGCTCCACACTCAGCAGGGAGAGACTGACACAGGGCTCCATCTCACGACCCTGAGATCATGACCTGAGCTGAAACCAAGAGTCTGACACTTAACTAAGTGAACCACCCAGGCACCCCACCATTTTTTGTTATAAAAAGATTTAAGGTGGTGAGTTTAACTCTGAGAATTGTTTTGGCTTGGTTTTATAATTGTTATTAACTTCCCATGAAAAATGTTGGGTTAGATTTATTTATCTATCAAACGCTGCTTCTGTCCCAAATTCTTCACATATATTATCTAATTTAATCTTCAAATAATCCTGTGTATTATCCTAATTTCCCAGTTGAGAAAACAGATTCTGAAAGACTAAGTGACTTGTCTAACCTCACTCAGCTTGTGACTAGTGGGACCTTTGTTTTATCTCTGCTGCACACATCTTTCAAAATATCATTTAAGCAGGGCCATGCTAGCAGCATGGTCTTTTTCATAGCATTTACCCAGTGTGTGTTTGAGTTTGATGAATGGAATGGAATATAGGGATAGGAATGAAAAAACAAAAGACTACTCTTTTTGTTATACCTGGGATATTCCATATCTTCTGTTACTGGTTCTGTGAGCCTTGCTTCTTCAGTGGTAGCTAACGCTATTTGCTTCATGTAAACAAGTTTGATAAGAGCATGGATCTTTTCATGGAGAAGGTTGGCATTGAAGCCATGAGTTTAAGAAAGTTTTATGGAAGGTATTAATTCAGAATTATAGTAGCTATAGTGAGGAAAATTAAATTTTACAATTTACTTTCTTTAATCTTATTTCAAAATGCTAGTAGTCATGGCATCTTCACCCCACATGAAGGTTATAAATGGAAACAACGGGAAATTTTCCTGAAAGGGACTTTTTTGTCGTCAAAGTCCATTTTTAATTAGTAGAACCAGGAGTATTAAAATAGATTCTTGATCTTACTCAGGATTAGGAATTATTTTTTTCCCATAAAACGTAGAAGGATGACCATATGTTTGCTTCTAGTGGTCTTAATGGAATACCCTAATTAAACACTTAGGAATATGATGTAACCTCTTTTCCAACATACTGAACCACCAAACTGGCATTACTGTAAAATATGTATAAGAAACCTGAAAATGAGACTTTTTTTTTCTTCTCTAGTGGTCAGTGTATCCACCAATGTTCAAATTACCGGGCTTGTGTTTATGGTGATGGAAGTGATAAATAGTCTGAGAGGATCTGATGATGTAATTCAGAGAAATCAACAGTTTAGTGACTTCACAACTTTCATTAAGGAAAACACTCTCTAGAAGCTTTGCAATATGATTATATTGATTAAGCTTTAGCAACTGATTACAGTTTCACTTTATTATTCTTTCAGGCAAGACACATGATTTTTTTTATATAACTTTTGATGTTTTCATTAGGCTAGCAATGCATTAGAAACCTGACTCACTGCTTCTTTGGATATCAGGGCCAGATATTTTCTGCGTGTCATTTTTAAAATAAAGAATGTAGTTTCCCAAGTCTTTAATATTTGAGTGGGGTTATGAGAAAAAAGGCTTCTCTTTGCCAAGCAAACCTGCCATATTCAGATTACATTCATTTCAGAATTTAGGGAAAACATAGTTTTTTACTTGCTTTGGTTTTTTTTTTTTTTTTTAGCTTTTTCTATTTTAACATCACTAGGAGCAATATTTGTGTTACCCACTGTGTCTTGCTGAAGTTTATTAAATAATATTGTGAACCCACTAACAAATGAATTATTTCACTCCAGGCAATGACCCCTGTTAATTATGGGCAGATCTTGATTTTTAACAAGGAATACAGGTTATCATATGTGGACTCTTAATCATTTTTAAAAATCTTTTCTTGTTTTCTAGTGGGAGAATGTAATTAGGAGCTAAGACACTTGACATCTGATTTTCTTGAGTGATTTAATTTGAACCCTACCCCTTTGGGCATAGGAGAGCTTACAATCATGGGAGGGAAACCTGTTTAGAAGCAGTCTGAAAGCATGGAGGTCACTCTTCATTTCCTCTGGGTTGTTATCCAGATGCAGTCCTATTTGTGCTTTTGCTTCACTTCACTCAGCTGAGCATGGCTGCTTTCTCGATCCTTTACATTTCACACCACTGAGCTTGATTGTTCTCAGGTCTATAGTTGCTCACTAGAAGCATTACTCACACTAATATTCTAGGCTTCAAATCCCAGCCAAAACCAATCCCTCAAGATTCACAGATGGTGAGTCACTAGAGGGCATGCAAAATATCGAGAGTATCAAAAGCTTACTGAAGTTATTTCTGCCAGGCAAATCTGTAGTATAACATTGACCATTGAATTTTGGAGTTAGAATGTCCAAATCCTCATTGCAACTATCCGATGGATGAATTGTCTCAGTGATTGTACTGGAAAGAGAAATTCACAAAAAAATTCTGGCATGTTGCTCCAGGATCTTTCTTCACATATTGGCTTTATTTGAGAAAATAAGCCCCTCTCTTTGTTAATACTGACAAACTGACAACCTGACTTTTACTCTTTGCAATATTTTTTGTTTCTCCTCCCTTATAGTCAATCTGATCCTGTCGTTTGTATTAATAAAACTTCCTATGTAACTCAAACTGCTCCTTTGGAGAGTCATGAATAAACTATTAAAAATCCAACCTCTATCTATATATTGCCTGCTTTGTGAAAAATGGAATTAAAGGACTCATCTGTGAATACCAAATTCATTGCATTTGTAATGCTAGTGGATTTATAAATCCATTCCCCAGGGCTGCAGTGCATCCAGACTCTCTGTGTTCACTAGAGGGTAGATTCATGAAGTTTTAGGGAGCCCAAGATGTAAACTGTTCTTGTATTAGACAGGAATTATTATTTGGGGCTTGATCTGCCAGGGCTTACAAGGAAGATTGGTTCTTAGAGTTATGCAAGGTGTCCAAAATCTAGACTGCCTCTAGTCCTTATTGTTCAGGATGGACACAGCACTGAAAGTATTGGAAATATTCATCTATTCACTCATGTTTCACTATGTCTTGAGTACCTACTATGTACTACAAACTCTGTTATACATTGAAAATACAAAGTTGAAAAAAAAAAAAAACAGGTGTCTCTTTAAAAGAATGACTGCTCAGCATCCCTGGATGTATAGTGTCCACATCAGTTAGACATGCATTTGTTTAGTTTTCAAATCTATTTACACACCAATATTGATCTAGATGCCATGAGGGACTAGACTGGCCTGTCCTCAGCATTCGCACACCACTAAATTCATTCTAAATTCGCACACCACTTTATCTGCCCACCTTTCTCATCATTTGCGTTTGTATTATTTAGGATATTCATGTAGAACCATGCCTACAGTGTTCTACAACACTGTAAGCTCCTAGGGGAAGGGCTAATAGATGATTAATCTTTATAATCCTGGGCAGCCCAGGTGGCTCAGCGGTTCAGCGCCACCTTCAGCCCAGGGCCTGATCCTGGAAACCCGGGATCGAGTCCCACATCAGGCTACCTGCATGGAGACTGCTTCTCCCTCTGCCTGTGTCTCTGCCTCACTCTCTCTGTGTCTTTCAAGAATAAATAAATTTTAAAAAAACAATAATGTTTATAATCCCTACACTGGATATTTCTGCAATAAACTCTAGAGGTGGCAAGTTACAATGTACAGCACTGACATAGGTAAGAAGGGGTCACTAATTACATAATCATTCAAGCACTTATTTTTTCTAGTCTGCATGCTCTACTACATTCATGTGACTAATTATGTTCTCACAGGGGGAGTCCAGAGACTTGGGTTTTTAGTCTGGCTCTGTCAATGGCTGTGTAAGCTTTAGCACAGCATATAACCTTTCTGCACCTCAGTTTCCCCATCAATTTCTAAAAACAGTGGACAATTTAATTCAAATTCTATAGATAGATATATGTGTTCTTTTTCACTAAGTGTAACCAAAATTGACTATTTGTGGCCTGCTTGGTTTAGAGTGCTCTATTAGAAACAGATGCTATTAGAATTTCTCAATTTTTAATGTTCAGACCTTAGGAATTCCTTCCCAGGATGTATTGTCAAAGCAGACTTTATGGTTCCTATTACTATGATCTTTAGGCTGTTAACTTCTAGACCACATAGGAACACAAAAGTAAAAAGGAAAAGTGTGAAAAGGATGCATGAATTTGATAAAAATGGTTGTCACATTTACCAGAGAAAGAGAGAGAGGGAGAGATCTTGCTGTGAAATGATTTATCTAGTCCTGGTGGTCCTAAACAACATCTTGTCTTTCTGCTGGAAGAACACCCCATTTCCCAGAGTGATCTGGACTTTCTCTGAGATAAGAATTGATGTATTTTACCTTTCTCTAAGTTGTATCCTTAAAAATGTATTCCCCCAAAACTGTTTTTTTTTTAAATTTTAAGAGAAAAAAAATGCAAGTCATTTTATGAAGATATGTTTTTTTCCTAAGATTTTATTTATTTATTCATGAGAGACACACAGAGAGAGAGAGAGAGAGAGAGAGAGATAGGCAGAGACACAGGCAGAGAGAGAAGCAGGCCCCATGCAGGGAGCCCGACGTGGGACTCGATCCCAGGTCTCCAGGATCAGGCCCTGGGCTGAAGGCAGACACTAAACCACTGAGCCACCCAGGCTGCCCTGAAGATATGTTTTCATAGATAAAAAAACACATTAAAAATATGTATATACACTAATGTATATACATCCATTAAATAACATATTTGTATATGTGTATATACATACTTCTCATGATCAAATATTTTAAAACATTGATGAATGTTGATGAAAAGATAAAAAGATATCTTTCTTTTTTTGACACACAACTTGGAGACAAATATGCAGTATGTCCAGCTCAGTAGAACAGACACTTACAACTCTTAAGATCAACTGAGTGAGGTTCTCAGGTGAATGTTGTGAATTTCAACCATCACAATGCATATTTTGTCAGTGAGATAATCTGAGGTGTATTTTCAGTCTTCTGAATTTCTTTGCTCTGATTACTATCATTTTAATTATGAATTCATGGAGGGAAACAGCTGCATTTAAATTTAATGCACCTGGAGATAAATATATTAAATATTCATTTTATTTTAAGAATCTATATCACTAAGTCTTATAATTTACCATACATAGCTTAACCATGGTACGTTTGTTTGCACATTTGAGTTACTGTAATTTCTAATTTTACGGCAAATCCATAGGAGATAGGCAGAAGGTTACTATCGTTGGCTTGTCTAAGAGGCTAAGTGATTAGTCTAGGATTTCCCATGCTAGATGTAGATTTAAAAATAAATACCAGCCTGCTCCAGTCAATAACTTAGACTTATAAAACAATAATTGCTAAGGTTGACATTCAGATAAATCAGCTGATACCATGAGTAAAATTTCCATCTGATGAAACAATATATCTTTTAAAGATATAATCCCCAAGAGTTAAGATTTGAAAATTCATGTATCAAAGGTGAAAAGAGTGACATAAAGCTAAAAACAAATCCTACAGACCAGCATAAACCATAAAGGGAAACGGGGGATAAAGTAGTATTCCCAGCAGTCAAAGGGATAAGTAGGAGGTACAGTGAAAGCGATGCCTCAGAATAACAGTAGGGGCAGCATGGAGCCAGAAAGGAGCGTGCCCAAGGAATCAATAGAATCAGTAGAAGACAAAAATATGCAAAGTAAGATATTTAATACTATTAGACATTAAGAAAATGCAAATTAAATAACAAGATACCTCTATGCATCCATTAAAATGTCAAAAACTAAAAGGATTGACAGTACTAAGTGTTGACAAGGTCATGGAGCAACTAGAACTCTCATACACCGCTGATAATAATATAAAATGCTATTCACCTTGGAAAACTGGAAGTTTCTTAAACATTAAACATATGCTTAACCTGTCACATAGTTATTTCACTCTTAGATACATACCTAGAATAAATGAAAGCACATTTGATCATACAAAAACCTGTATGTAAACATTCCTTCCAGTACTATACACATTATACAAAAACAATCCAAGTTAACATGACTGTTTGATTACATAAAATTCTAGAACATTTTAGAATTTCTAATGATATAGTTCAGGTTGGTTCTCACCTGGGATAAGGGTACAGGAGGGGCTGGACTATACAGGGGCACAAGGAAACCTTTGAGGGTAATGGAAATGTTCTGTAACTTGATTGTGGTTTCATGGGTGCATACATGTATCATAGACTAAACATGTATCAAAACTCATGAAGCTGTACATTTTACATGGATACTATTTTTTGTGCATAGATTGAACCTCAATAAAATTGTAAAATGATCAGTCAGTGAAAGACCCTGGATAGGCAGCTATGAGCAAAGAAAATCAGGATATAAGTAAGAATTTATCCTAGAATGAGAAACGAAGACATAATCTAGATAGGATAAAAGCTGAGCTGGATATTTCCAGGTCTCAACTATACCCTCTTTTTCACTTGTCTAAAGAACATAAATTTATAGGATTAATTGATAACAAAGTCTGAGTTAACAATAATGACAACATTTCAAATAATTATTGTATCTATAATTCATAGCCTGCTTATCGATGACAAAGTATACTACTAGATACTTGAAAATATATATCTCATGTTTTTAGACTTCAAAATTGAGGGGAAGGGTAGCCTCAGGAAGGTCCTTTATAATTTCCTGATTCTGTTTTTGCTTTTATTTCCTCCCTTTTGTTCTACATTCTATTACCCTTAAGGAATAATTCTTTGTGTCTTTTATAGGATGGTTTACACATTCAGGCCTCTTTTGGGGCTTTTAATCTATTATCCCAGTCAGTTTTTCAAGAAATTCCCTTTAAAAAAAGAAAGAAAGAAAAACAACTTCTTTCCTTCCTAAAGAAGCTGTTGGGGAATGCAATTTTTTTCAAACTGGAGTATATGCCAAGAGGCCAAAAACTAGGATTTCCTTTTATAGCCATAGTAGCCCTTTGGCACGGAGACTAGTCTAATTTTCTTATGAAGCAACTGAGCTGATAAAGATAAAGAGAATCCTGTCTGAGTTCACATACATAGTAAGTGCTGAGTCTAGGATCTGGTTCCGATAATGCACTGTCCATCGCTTAAACTTGGTCATCAAAAGGAGATTGGGGGTTTTGCCCAGATTGAATCAGAAATGGCCCACAGCACCTGAAGCCAATAACCAGTAGGGAGGCAACATAGTTAGATTAGTATTTTTCTGGGAAATCTAAGAGTCAGGGCACAGGGAGAGGTATGGTGTGATATATCAAACAAAATATAAGGATGAGGTTGATATTCATTGGTTAGGTAGACTTTTATATATTCTCACAGTGTGCCAAAGCACCTTAGCAGGCCCTGAAGATCCAGGTTCAAATACAACATGACTGCAGCCTCCTATGAGTTTCTAGTTGAGAAAAGGGAGACAGCCCCTGGGGCAAGTATTTGCAATGCAGTAATTTGTGATATAGGTATACACATGATGCTATGAGGCTTATGGACATCTAAGTTATACTAGACATCTAAGTTATACTGGAGAAGCCAGAAAAAGCATCTCAGCAAAGCTGTGTTGTGAAGCACAAGCAGCCGGGTGGAGAGTAAATGAAAGTCATTCCAGGAAAATCCAGCAGGTTCTGCTCATGCAGAGACATGTGACATGAAATGGAGTTGTCCAGGGCCTTTGGAGCTCTTTGTAAAGGCTGGAGTAGAGGGTGAGTATGAGTGTGTGATGCATGTGTTATGAGCTAAGTGAGGGAGGCTGGAGGAACAGTTCAAAGGGGTCTTGTGTGTTACATTAAAGTGTTTCAACGTTTTTCCTTAAGACTTGGGGAACCACAGAAGGACCCTCAGCAGATGAATGTGATGATATACATTTGTGATATTGGTGATCTGAAAACATGGCCTGCAGGTTGTCACAGGGATGTAGTCACCATTTTCATCCTGCCTCTTTGTGGTGCCCTGAGCAAGATGTCAGGGTGCTTTGGCTATAGTCTCTAAGGACATAGAAGTTGCTGGAGTTGATTCTGTAGGATTGGCAAAGTTCACCTTTGAGACTGAGGGTAGGGGAAAGGACTTAACATTTATTGAATTCTCAGTATATTTCAGACCCTGGGCTAGTTCTTACTCTAAGTTATTGTATATAATTCTCACAACTACTCTGTGTGTATTGATACCATTCTCAGACATTTTGGCACCCAAACAAGTAAATACGTGTCATCTGGGTCATAGTAAGTATTGCCTACAGTTCCCAGATAGGCTGACACATACCAGTGTTTTGTCCAAGAGACTTGGAGCAGAAATAATGAGTGCCACTTTGAGACAAGGCAGGTAAAAAGCCAGTATGTATCTTCTATCTCTTTATTTCTTTACCATAGTGGACTTGGAAATACTATGTATTTCAGATGACATAAATTCAAGTTGGAGGACAGTTGACCAACCTACATGAGATGCAAAGTAAGTAAGACATAAACCCTTATTTTTTGAGCCACTGACTCTTCAGAGTTATTTATTACTCCACTATACCTTAAACTATCCTCACTAATGTAGTCCCTTCAAACAAACATAATTCTATGTTTGTACATTTATTTATTTGGAGTGAAGTTTTATAGATGTCTAGTAGAGGACAATTTCTGCGTTGGTCAAAAGATAACCAAGAAAATGTCACTACTTTTATTAGAAGCCATACTTAGAAACTTGAGTTACCTTGCACCAAGGCTTCCATTCAATCCACTGTTCTTCTATCAAAGCTGTTGATCAGCATGTTGGGCAGTAGTATGATTAGCCTGCTCCTTAATCTTATTTTAGGCAATATTAGCCCTATCGTATATATAGATGAGAAAACTAAAGTTAGGAGAAATAACTTGCTCTAGGTCAAATGTAAATTATACAAGTATAGTTATCAATGTAAATTATAAAGGCTGTATTTGTTTTTTTTTTAATTTTTTTTAATTTTTATTTATTTATGATAGTCACACACAGAGAGAGAGAGAGAGAGAGAGAGAGAGAGAGGCAGAGACATAGGCAGAGGGAGAAGCAGGCTCCATGCACCGGGAGCCCGACGTGGGATTCGATCCCGGGTCTCCAGGATCGCGCCCTGGGCCAAAGGCAGGCGCCAAACCGTTGGGCCACCCAGGGATCCCTAAAGGCTGTATTTGAATTAAATTATTTTTAATAATTATCTTACATAAGAAGTCATTGTCTTTCCAATACTCTAGACCATTATTCATATTATTGAGTTGTTCAACAAAGATAATTTAATAGTTTCTTAATATGCAGTTGTATTAGTATTAAATCCTTTCCTCTGTGTGTCTCTTTTATATCATCTTGTCCTCACACTCAACCTCCTTTACCCTAACTTAAAGGTGAACTTGGAAATACCATGTATTTCAGATGGTGTGAAGTTTAAGTCAGAGAATAGTAAGTAGAGTATTTTTTAAAAGATTGTATTTATTTATTTACTTATTTATTTATTTATTTATTTGACAGAGAGGGAGAGAGAGAGCACAAGCAGGTGGAATAGCAGAGGGAAAAGAAAAAGCAGGCTCCCCACTGAGCCGGGAGCCTGACATGGGACTGGATCCCAGGACCCTGGGATCATGACCTGAGCCCAAGGCAGACGCTTAAACATCTGAGCCACCCAGGCACCCCCAATAAGCAGAGTGGTTTTTTTTAAGACTTTATTTATTTATTTATTTATTTATTTATTTATTTATTCATGAGAGACACACAGAGAGAGGCAGAGACACAGGCAGAGAAAGAAGCAGGCTCCTCACAAGGAGCCTGATGTGAGACTCAATCCCAGGACCCTGGGGTCATGACCTGAGCTGAAGGCAGACACTCAACTACTGAGCCACCCAGGTGCCCCTAAGCAAAGTATTTTTAAATGCTCTCACTGCCTTTAAAGTTGTTGACAAAATATTTCTTAAATAAACAAATGTGATTTCAAAATGTCTAAAAAAAGAAAAGAAAACCACAATCTTTTTCTGAAATGAGTAAGAGTGCTAATGAGGAAGATGGTTGTGTATGCTGCCACTCATTCTGATCTGGGAGAAGCACTGTGTGTACCACCACATCCCACATGTCTTTGAAGAATAGTGGGTGGCCAAGCAGATCAAGAGGATGCTTAACACGAAGGTCAGCCTGACCCTGGCCTCCTCTGCAAAATGGAACCATGACAAGAATGTGTGGAAGAAACAAGAAAGTGAAGCATATGTGTCTGAACCTCACCCAGTTCCATCACCTCCATGTAGCTCAGCATGTTTATTGGAAACCATTATGTCACAGAATCAGTGCTAATAAATGAGCAGTTCACATGCAAAGGAAGAAGGTATGCCGGGCCTACGGAAGCAGCGAGTTGCTAGAGGAGACACACAGCCAGCTAGTGATAAAAGCACAACCATAAACCCTGTGCCTTCCGTTATAACAAGAATTTTTCTACTACAGGAAATGTTTCTCTTTCTCTTTTTCTGTCCTGCAAGATTGTCTGTGTGTTGGATTCTATGAGCTTGTTTGCAGAATTAAACTCAACTGCATTTTTGTTTACCCCCAATTAATAAATAGCTGTGGGTTGTTTACTAACGGCACACATTCTGGTTTGCACAAATGTTCTTTCAGACTGGAAACTGTAGGAGAATGAGAAGCCCTGTAAGCTGCCTACCAGGCACCTTTTATATCTTACTTGATTAGATGTGTCTGTGAGGATGAGGGTGTACATTTAGACATCTCTCAGTTCTGGCCTGCCCAGAACTGACTTATTTGCAGTATCACAGATTTGGTAGACAGTAAAGCAGAGTGAAAATAATATCAGCTCTGGGAATGTGAAACTGCTATGTTTGCATTTCATGTTTGCTGTGTGGTGTTAGGCAGCTCACTTAAAGTCTCTTAGTCTCTGTTTTCTTAAGCTCTAAAATGAAGATAGAGTAATATGCGAATGTTCTCCTGAAGCAGATGTCAGTCACTTCAGAAATCATCCTTGAGCAAGAATCGTGTTAACCTTTGGTATTAGGAGAACTAATACCTTGAACTTCAATTCTCAAGGGCTTGAATGGAGAGGTCTTGGGAAAGGCCTGTATCTTGACACAGAATGGGGTCAAGTCCTTAGCTCCTTATGACCCCAGAAGTATGGTCACACCCAGGAAAATGATTCTTCTTATACTTATTAGAAGTTATTTATGTGATGGGCTCTAGGCCTCAGCGTGACAATAGAGAGAAGAGCATCATTTTTTTTTTTTGTATCTTGAACAATGAACATTCAAAATCACGTGAGCTTCCTCAGTGATAATGGTTGGACATCACTGGAAGAAACCAAGACTGCTACATAGGCTGTCCAGAGATTAGCCATCTTAGTGACTGGTTTATTGTCTGTGACTAATTATTACAGCCTTCTCCTGGCTGAAAGCAGGAGGCAATAAGCAATGAGAAGGACTAATTTATAATTCACATAAGTATTCCTTTGGTTTCAAGTAGTCCCTCAAAGTGGGGAAGTTTGGAGAATACCTTTTTCATTATAGGTATGGGACTTGGAATTTAAATTAAAAAATTTAAACTTAAATATGTTATTATTCTCTTGCAGCCTTTTTTAAAATTCCATGCTGACCAAGTTAGGCCTATGGCTACAGAATCTTCTATTTATTTTGTTGCAAGATTAGAGGTAATATAGTCCATAGCCTAGTCTAAGTAGGCAGTATTGTTCATAGCCTAACATCTGGTGGTCAACGAATGGTAACAATCAGTATTATTATTTTAAAAATTAATATTACCAGATTTTACTGCTTGGGATAGCTGGGGCATTAATAAGCTATAAATCTATGAGGCCTAAATTTTATATAATATTTTTAGACTGATTTTGTTTATTTTCAGAACCACTTTTTTTTAACTTTTTCTGTTAACATTACCAGTAGCTCTTGATGATTTTTTTCTCTTTCAATCTTCTGAATCAACATTTTACATGACAGCCTTGAACATTTTTAACTATGTAGCTGATTATCTTTCCAAGCAGACTGTAAACTCATGGAAGACTGAGAATCATTTCTTATGTTCAGTTCTTATGTGTAGTACAGACCCTACTAATCACAGTGGAGGCTGGCTCTGAACCATCTGGCTGGTCCTACTGGTAGATACCAAATAATAGTGACCCATTTTATATCTCTGAATCCTTCATAGTGCCTTCCACATAAAAAGGCTCATGAATATTTATTCATGATTAAAGTTAGGAAGTTTCTGTAACGTGGTATTGGGAGAGGCTGACTGGCTACTGAGTGTCCTCCCGCAGATTATTATTACCATGAGAAATGTATCCCAGTTAAGTTTTCAGCTTTGCAGGCTCAGAAACTCAGGTTAATTGAGCTTACAAACTTATGCATGAATTGGAATTCCAATTAATTTATTTCAAGTAGAATTATGCATCGATGTTCACACTAACCTCAGCACTGCATTCCTCTAGTAAAGGCTGATTTATGTGGGGAGTCAAGTTATTGTGAGAGGATACTGTCATTTGCACCATATCAAGGAAGGGATCCTTATATTTATGGTCAATTGTTTATCAACAAAGGTACCAAAGCTATTCAGTAAAGAAACGGAGAGTCTTTTCATCTGGGAAGATTGGCTATGCACACATAAAAAATGAGCTTAGCCTCTATGTCACAGCCTACACAAAAGAAGAAACTCAAAATGGATCATAGCCCAATATTTAAGAGCTAAAATCATGAAACTTCTAGAAGAAAACTTCTAGAAGAAAATCTTTGTGACTTTATGTTAGGCAATAATTTTTCAGTCAATAAAAGGAATAATTGATAAATTTAACTTTATGAAAATTAAAAAAAACTTTTACTTTTCTAAAGAAGGGAAATGAAAAGACCAGAAATAGACTGGGAGAAAATATTTGCAAAACATATATCTGAAGAAGGACTTGTCTAGAATATATAAAAAATATTTATCACTCAACAAAAGAAGACAAACAACATAATTAAAAAATGAGCAGCATATTTGAATGGACATTTCACAAAGAAAATGTACGAATTGCCATTAAACACATGAAAAGATGCTTAATATCATTATGCTAATATCATTAGTCATTAGAGAAATGCAAATTAAAACCACAATGAGATATATCTACACATCCACTAGAATGGCTATAATCCAAAGACTTACAAGACTAGTGTTGGTGAAGATTTGGAGAAACCAAAATCCTTGTATGTCACTGGTAAGTATATAAAATGGTATAGTCACTTACATATACTTACATCTGACCCAGCAATTCCACTTCTAGTTATCTACCTACTCCAGTGAAATTGAAATTGAAATATTTCACATTAAAAATTGTTCTTGGCAATTTAGTCATTCAATCCAAGTATTCCAAAGTTAATAGATAAAATGTAGATCCTTGCATACATATGAATGGAATGCTATTTGTCAATTTAAAAAATGATCTACTGGGCAGCCTGGGTGGCTCTGCGGTTTAGCGCCACCTTCCGCCTGAGGTGTGATCCTGGAGACCCAGGATGGAGTCCCGCGTTGGGCTCCCTGCATGGAGCCTGCTTCTCCCTCTGTCTGTGTATCTGCCTCTCTCTCTCTTTCTCTCTCTGTGTCTCTCATGAATATATAAATAAAATATTTTTTAAAATGATCTACTAATACCTGTAACAACATAGATGAACCTCAAATATGCTAAATGAAAGAAGCTCAACAGAAAAGAATATATATTATATGACCCCATTTACATAAAATTTCCAGAAAAGGCAAATCACAGAGATAAGAAGTAGATTTATAGTTATCTGGGACCAAGAGTCTGGATGGAAATTGACTGCAAATGAGCACAAGGAAACTCTGAATGATGGGAATATTCTAAAACTAGATTATGGTCATGATTATACAACTGGATAAATTTACTAAAAGTCATTCAACTGCACACTTATAATGGATGACTGTCATGATATGCAAACTATGCCTCACTAGAGGTGTAAAAATTTCAAGGATGGGAGTGTGGGCTGCTGGACAAAAAGTCTCTGAGACTGGCTATATCTATCCATGCAGCAGAAACATTTGCCTCCCAAAGAAATGTCCCAGGGTAGACCCATCTTGAACACTGAAGAAAGGAGTTAGAAATAGTGATTCTGTTTATTTACAATTCTTCATTGATCAAAGCCCATTTGTATGAATATATTCTGATTTTATTATGTTAGTATAATCAATATTGTTCTGGTCTGTGAATCATTTGTGAAATGATGTGGCATATTTCTGTTCTAATTCATTTTCGCTCATTTTATGGTTTAACAATAAGATGGTACTCGACTCTAGTTTGTAGCTTAAATTATATCCAGAGGAGTTAAGTCATTTCTAAATTCCCTTATCTCCAAATTACTGGAGAATATTTAACTGTGGTCCTGAGTATAACTATATATACAGACACACACACGTGCACAGGGACACACACATGCTCACATGCAAATTAGCACTTCATTAATAAACTACAAAGTTCTTTTTTTCCCTAGAGAAATATTATCTGCCTTTCCTATAAGCTTACAAATAAACCCTTACAATTTTTGAGTTCTGTAGATATGGTAAATAGTGTTTAAATGGGGCAATATATGCCACAGTAATCTTTACAGATATTCATAAATTTATCCAAGTAGAGGTGAAATATGGACATATATTTTATTCATTCTTTGAAACCAGAAAAGATGAGGAAGAGATAGAAAATACAAATATATGTGTAAAGTAGGGCGTTCACTTCTCCAAAATGTAAATGAAATATTTAGGGGGAAAAGGATTTAAAGAATAAGAATTTTTAAGTGTTGTTTGGCTGTTTATAAGTTTATTTTCCAAATCAACAAAATGATTCAAGGCAAGACTAATGAAACATTACTTTCGAATAAATAGATTCAGGATGTGATTGCAACAGCTCTTTCAAAGTGTCCTGTCTTACCGAAAAATAGTACTGGAAATAGTACTTCTTTTTTGGGGCTCCATCTATCATTGTACTCTTACTACTATGGAAATTGTGAGTCAGTACAACCAGGTCTGGTTTGAGAAGGATGACATTGACAAACAGATCAGGTTCAGACACACCATAAATATCCCATAATACCTCACACAGCAGGCCAAGGCAAAACCTAGTGAAACAATATATCATTCTGAGTACAATTCATATGGAGGATGTTCAAAGAGGTTGCTGATTGTTGCTGCCCCAGCAAAACTTCTTTTTTTCATTAACGATGGCGTTCAAGTCAACATTACTCTTTTCCAGCTTCTCTTTTGCTCATGTGTGTGGGCCCACGAGCCCATGGCACATTGAGAAGTTGTTTTCTTCTACAGTTCAGGATTTCTTCACTTTGAGATTCTTATCAGATAACTTTTTTTTAAGTGGACTCCCATAAGACTAGTTGTATTGTTCCTAAAATGTTTTTATGGTGCTGAAGTATTTATTACTTTAGATAAAGCATTCATATCAGTGATCTCCAAAGCAGGGTGAGGAAGTGTAGCCAAAGGAGTGAGCAGATGATCCATTACAGTGTGGGAAAAAAATACCAGAACTTCTTTTTCAGTTGTTATGTAGCATAAAAGATTACTTGAGCTTTATTAGTATTTAATATATGGATTAGAACTGGTGAACTCATCTGCTCACTGTGTGAGCTGGTCACAAATTGTCCATGAGTTACCCTGAGGGGAAGATGGTGGGTGCGGTGGGGTGCTGTCCTCACATTTTGGAGGGATTGATTGACCCAGTGTTATTCCTGCTTTTTTGTTTATTAATTTTAAACATACTATACTATGTGGAAACAATTTTGGTGGTCTTAAAACAAATCCATGGATTGAAAAATTTCAGTAATAAGAAAATTAAAACATGGCAGCTGTAGTTCTAGCAGTAGCTCCCTGGCAACCACACCAGGAAGTGAAAACAATAGTTTTCTAATTATATGTGTCAAGAAGATGGCCAACTGATTCTTTTACTTATAAAGAAAATTTGTTGAAATTAAGTTTTACATCCACCTTTGTTAACAAGAAATAATGTGTCTTGAAGTTTAATGATAGTAGTACATATGGCATACATATGTTGAGGTTGCTTCTTTTTCTAATTGGATATGCACTCAAGCTATTTGGAGACCACTTAGTTAGAAATATCACTTGGGATTTGTATACATGATTCTGAGTGTTTCTAGTTGAGCAGACATATCAGGAGAGGTGGGGAAAATGTGGATCCAGGGTAACAGCAAGGAATCTGGCAAATATCAAATACCAGAAGCAAGTGGATTCTGTGGTTTAATTGTACAGCTGACACTCTGAGTATATGAACCTTGCTACTATGTGAGTTGCTAAATATCTGAGTATATCCTTCTCAAAACCTGGACCACTGTCCCTCCGTTCTACATGACTGAGAGGAGAAGTAGCATGATGTTTTGCTGCTCTATGCAATAGGTCAGGCATTTGAAAATGATAAGTAATACAATACTGCAAGCAGAGTAAAATCTCAATTTAAGTATCAGGTGGTAAAAGGCAAGCCATGAGCCTATAGTATTAAAATAATTTATTAATAACAGCTAACCCCTCTATGTAGGGAGAAAAAAAACACATTTATTTGGATTAGTTCAGATATTCTACTAGTGGTCATCTACCTAGAGACTCCAACTTAATTTACACTTTGAATTAATTAGTTAAGCAAATATTTATCGAATGCCTACTAAGTGATCAGTGCTAGTAATTGATGCCACTTGTGAAGCATTTTCCTTGCCAGGCAGTGGGCTTAATCTCTTAAGTATGTCATCATGATTAATCCTTCAACAACTTTTAAAGTAGATGTTGTAATCCTAATTTTAGAAATAAGAAGAATCAAGGTACAAAAAGATAGAGTAGTTAGCCCAATTCCAAACTGAAGTTTCTGGAACAACCTCACATCTATCAACACAATGCCTTGATGGGTGGAAAACTATAGGAAGAGTGGGTGATGGGGATAGGGGGGCGGGGGAAACTTGACAAGTAGGAGTACAACAGCCTCTCTCAGAATGACTTTCTATTTTTTTTTAATTGAAGGATAGTTGACACACAATATTACATTAGTTTCTGGTGTACAATATAGTTGTATGCTGAGCTACTTTCTTTGTCTCTCTCTTTAAAAAAGATTTACTTATTCATTTCAGTAAGAGAGAGAGAGAGTGCAGGACAGGAGGAGCTGAGGGAGAGGGAGAGAGAATCTCAAGCAGACTGTGCCCTGAGCACAGAGCCCCATGCAAGGCTGGAGCACAAGACCCTGAGATCAGACCTGAGCTGAAACCAGGAGTCCTACACTGAACCCACTGCACCACCAAGGAGCCCCATGCTGAACTACCTTTTATGGGAACTGCCTGGAACTTTGTCCTCAGATCCTTCCAGCTGTGTTATTTAAAACTTTCCTCAAGATCTAGAGCAGTCTGGCACCACAGAGGGGAAAGAGAAGACTTCTGTAGCTGTGGTATTGTTGTTCTTCCAGCTCTTCTCATTCTGACCCTCATTTTATAGCCTCCCTGTACCTGGCTTTCTGCTCATTCCGCAATGGCAGCTCTTCCTATCCTTGAAAATCAGATTGTCTTTGACATCTCTTGCCAGATATTTCTCAGGCTAACCATAATCTTCTTGGGTCTTTGCTTATGGATGATGCAAGATTGAGGTCCAAGAGAATAACAGCATCCTCCAGACTCCCATCACCTGCCCTGTTCTTGTTTGAATAAACTCTCCAGGTCTTAACTCTTTTTAAACAGAGGGTACTGGTGTTGTTATGTCTAATTTTGGCTTCTTGAGAAGTTTTTCTATCCTTCAAATTGCAGATAGGCTTGCTCTGCTGCCCTGCTTAGAAGTCTTCTTTCCAGGCTGAACCAATAGCTCTGCACAAATACTTCCTTCTTGCACTCCTTAATCTGGTTTCCTTTCCATGCCTGAGCCTCAATTAAAATAGGGCAGGCCTTTTTCAAAATTATGACATTTGTCTTGATTTCTTCCCAAGCACTCCTTTATGCTGCTTCTACTCTTTGATATTCTGGCTTTAAAATCATGATAATCATTAACACCATCATGACCATCATTTTTATCATCATCATTTGTATACTGGTTCTATATATATTTGCTTTAACAAAAGACACGGAATAAAGGTGAAATTCTCATTTTCTTACTCAACCTCTCTGCTCCCTTTCTCCCTGGAGCCATCCAATATCATGGAATCCAGTTAGTATATTATATTTTTCTACATATATGTACCTATAAACAATTAATAATAAGCAATGTTTATTGAGCACTTAGTATACAACTAGCAGTATTCTATGTTCCTAATGTGCATTCCTTCCTTGACTTTGAAACAGTCCTATGTGAAATAAGTACTATTATTATCTCTATTTAAACATTGAGACATCAAGAGCTTAAATTGCACAACATCACACAGCTGATAAGTGGTAGAGCTGAGATTCAAAGGCAGACAGGCATCTAACTCCAGAACCAGTGTGCCTCATCATATGCTAATGCTTTTAACCACTCTAGTATGTTACATGGCCTTTTATGGTATTGCTTAGAGGATTTTTATAAATGCTAAGAAATGCATTTAAAAAATTTTCTCCAGTTAATTGTTTTTCTCAACATTATGTTTTTGAGATATTAATCCAATCATTAGCATTTACTGCTATGTAATATTGTCTTAGAACTATCCATCATAATTTGCACTATTCTCCTTGATGGGCACCTAAAGTGTTTCTGATTTTTCATTACTACAAAGTGTGCTACAGTGAACTTTGCTGTGCATGTCTCCTTGTTAATAGTCATGTCCCCCTCCAATTCAAATATGGCATGTCATATATATATATATATATATATATATATATATATATATATAACTAAAACTATGGGATGAATATGTTTGAACACCAAATAGGATTTCCTCTGTAGTCTAGGCAACCTTGTTCTTCAATAATTTTATTGTTTGCCCTTTGGAAGGCAGCTGTGCTCACCACTATACCACCAACACACATGTGGCTTGCTCTTTGCTTGGAGATGGTCCAAGTGGAACCATATATATATATATATATATATATATATATATATATATATATATATGGCTATTTCACCAGTGCCTTTGTCAATTGATAGGATGCAGTGGTTAATTTAATTTAAATGATTCCTACCAAAATCTGACTGATTAGCAGAAGATGAATTCTTTGTTGGACTTTGCATTTTAAGTAGGCTTATGGAAGTCCCACTGGGTTAAAAATCTAATGCTTTGAAGAATTTCAGAACTGAAGAAGCAAGGGTACATGTGAAGTTTGTATATGAGGGAGGAGAGCCTGCCCCAGTATCTTCATGACTCTTGTTATCCATCCACTAAGGCCGACTTTTCTCTTTGTATTATGGAAATGTAAGTCTCCTTGAGAGTCTTTGTTTCGGCTCCCATATTCCAAAGTGATTCAGATGCTACCTGGACCACTTTCAGTGCCCCTTTTTCTACATTATAATTTGTAAATGTATAGACAGAGTACTCATTGGATTATAAAATACTCTGGAATATAATAGCCTTATGACATTAAGACATAGGAAAAGGTATTTCAAAATCTTGAAAACTATGGGATGAATATGTTTGAACACCAAATAGGATTTCCTCTGTAGTCCAGGCAGCATTGTTCTTCAATAATTTTATTGCTTGCCCTTTGGAAGGCAGCTGTGCTCACCACTGTACCACCAACACACATGTGGCTTGCCCTTTGCTTGGAGATGGTCCAAGTGGAAACATCAGAGAGCTATCTACCAGAAGCCCAAGAATATTTCATATTGTAACAAATGCAGTATTTTATTCATGAAGAAGCTTCACTAGAATAAAGATATTTTTCTGAATGAACTCTTTGTGAATGAACTCAGTTGCCTGTTAATGTATATGTGGTTTTCTATATATCTTGGTACATGATACAGATGTTGTCCTGGAATAGAAGACCCACCAGACCTGAACTTTAACAAGTGGAAAAATAGAATTTCCTATTAACAGCACAGAACCAAGGAAGAACATTGGGCATGAATTTAGCACACCTAGTTTTAATTCTAACACTTACTGGTTTCGTGAAATTGGACAAGTTATTATAAATGGGAATCATAACATTACTGATCTGAACCTATTGTAAGATGATTGCAATAATATATTCTAAATTACTATACTTTAGTCAAATTAATTTTTAAAAATCTAACCTGTTTCTTAAACACTTATTAGGACACCTGATGCACTAGTGATCTACATAGAAAAAGCCTATAAAATTTACTATAAAATGGACATACTGATATGCCATTCCTAGAGTTTCTGTGGGGAGAAAAATGGCTTAATATATGTAGAGTACTATGTGTAAGAAAAAAGGCTGGCCACATGGAAAGCTTTCTGTAATTGCAGTTCTGTTTTTCAGGGATCACGCTACTAGTGGCTACAAGTGAGAATAAGAGGCACTAGTTACTTTAACATTTAAGTGTAGCACATCTCAATCTAGGAGTCAAGCTACTTCACCTCACAAAGGGCCAAGGACAACAATTCAATGCAATGAGCATACCTACCCTTTTCTTACACCACATGTATAAAATAAATCTGCCGGAGAGTGAAATACCATTTCTTAAGGAAATATGGATTATATACATTGGTAGCTATTCCATTCCCAAGAAGAAAGGTTTATGTGATGGTTCTTCTATCTCCCCACAAGGTTGGGAGAGCCCAAGCTGCCTTTCCTTACCCCATATATAAGTCAAGGACTGAGGATAATCTATTAGAAATTGCTGAGCCACTGAATTGATACATCATCTGTTGTTTAGGCTTGAGCATGGAGAGATATGAGAGTTGAAGGAGAGGATCCATAGTGAAGCCTGCACGTCCACATTTGGTGTGACCAGGATACATGAGTAGAATCTGACTGAAGGTGAACAGCTGAGTATTAGGCCTTTTTCAATCCCTACCCCATTCCAGGTGCCACCTGTTAGGCAAAGGAGGCCCCGCAGTAAGAGGATGTGGGTGGATCACCTGGGCCAGGCCTGAGGCAGGGAGGAAGAAGCTAAAACCCTGTCAGATACCCAATATCAAGGAGTTATGCAGGAGAGACCCATGGAAGTCCCACCTGAGAATCCATAAATATCTCCCATCAGGAAGTCAGCATGTGATGGAGAGAAGGAAATGAGGGCCAGATACTGGTCCCTTGACAAAAGAGAGAGGCCAGTTTACTATGAGCAGTCCCTTGCAGAACATCTTCCTTCCTCTCCTTCATCCCTGCTCCAATCCCAGAAGAGCAATGATAGCCAAGGAGGTGAGGAATAGTATGAAGGAACACCCTATTCACTCCCTCTCACCTTCCCTTCCAAGCCACGGACATACCTATCTGCCTATCTTGGATTGCAGAGGATGTGAGCTGTGAATTGAAATTGACTTTGAGGTTTTTGGACAGCACCAAAATCAGTCTGAAATTTCAGGAAATTGGACTGAGATGCCTGAAACTCAAAGGGGAATGAGGCTTGACAAATAACTTTTATTTAAAAAGAACCCAAAAAACAAAACCTTTTCATGGTTATACCATAAGTTGATACACCTTGATGAAGTCCATTAAATTAGTTATTAATTATTCATTATAAGTGTTTCTATCCTTGTGGGACTAAATGTCCTGAGAAGTCATTCCTCCAGTTAGATCCTGTGAGCTTTTTACTCAGTCTTGGCAGAAATGAAACTTGGCCTGCTTTCTATATGGCTAATCTTAAATTGTTCATGCATTTGTTCATTTATTCAGTCTACATTTATTGAGCATTGACTGTGCCAGACACTGAACTACTGAACCAGACTCTTGGGATAATTAAGAAGGCCAAATACTCAGTTCACATGATTTCACATGGAATAAAAAGACTTTTGTTTTGTTTTTTTTTTTCTGAAGCTTTTGAGACACTGGCAGACACTACATAAAATAAATTGTGGGCTTTACAACCAAATAGCATTCTGAACTGCCTGGTATAAATAATGGTGACCATGCATCCTGGGTTTTCCAGGACAGCCTTGATTTCTTATAATTTCATTTTTTTTCCATAAAGTAAATTTATTCAATATGTAGCTAAGTGCAGTTTATTTTTTATGACTTTGTAACACTTTTCATTTAAATTTATAGATAATGAAACATCCTTTGTTAGACCACATGCCCCGGATTTTAATTATATTCGAAAAATGTGGATGCTTATTTGTCCTGTAGATTTTTTAAAAAGCAAATTTAGATCTAGATAATGATGACAAAACCATGAAAGTTATTTCCTTCAGCTCTGGATTACAATGACAAAAATATGAAAGTTATTGTTTCCTGGAAACCCAGCTTTCCTGGCAGCAGTACCTCTTGGCATCTGACACTATTCTTGAAGGTAGAACAAGAACAGCTAAAGCAACAGGTTGTCTGATGCCAATTTTAACCCACAGCAATATGAAGTCCAGTCATTTCCTGTGCTTTCAAAGGTAATGAGCAGATGCACCTGACTGTCTACTCAGGTCCTAATTCATGCAGGATGAAATGAAAGATAGCAGAGTGAGAGGGTCAAGAAGTAGAGAGAGAGAGAGAGAGTGAGAGAGAGAGAGAGAGAGAGAGAGAGAGAGATGTAGGGAAAGAAAGAAAGCCAGTGTGAAATGGTTTGTAACCATCTCAGCTCTCATCTCACAATAATGCCTTGCGTGGACCATTCAAGACACATGATGAGGATAATAATCAGCTGTTGTTTTTAGATTCCTTTTAGTTTTATTGTGGAATAATTCAATTAAAGTATATTTTTATTAACATTTTATGGCCTCTGTCTTCTCTGTCTACTGCTGTAATTTCCTGGAAAGGAGATAGATGTATGACATCCTTTGGGCATCTCCAGTAGCTTTTCGATCATTAATCCCTGTCTTCTGAGTTAGCTTCATTCTGCCAAAGGAATCCTTTCTTATTTAGCATTCTTGTCACTGAAAACGAGTGGTCTGATTACCTGATGTACTGCACAGTTATGGGGGAAAAAAATCCTTAAAATTCTTTATTCTTGAACATGATAGGCTTAGAAAGCAGAAGCCTGGCAGTAAAATGTTTCTTTTAAAAACATGCCCTTTCACTTTCTCAAGTGTGGTAGGAAGAATAATGACCCTTCCTGTACTTGTCAGCACTCTAATCCCCAGAGCCTATGAATATGTTACTTTATGCAGCAAAGGAGATTTTTCATATTTGATTAACTTAAGGATCTTGAGATGGGAGATAATCCCAGATGCCTCAGGTGGGGCCATTGTAATCACAGGGTCCTTGAAATGGCAGAAGTGAGGTCAGTGAAAGAGACGTGATAGGGAACCGGAGTTAGAGAGATCCTATACTGCTGGCTTTGAAGATGGATGGAGGGGCCACAAGCCAAGGAGTGTGGGAAGGTGGAAAAGGCAAGGAAACAAATAGTCTCCTTGGAACCTCCAGAAGAAATACAGCCCTACTGACACCTTGATTTTAAAAGCCCAGTGAAATCCATGTCAAACTTTTAAACTATAGAACTGGGAGAGGGGCGCCTGGGTGGTCAGTTGGTTAAGCTCTACCTTCAGCTCAGGTCATAATCTCAGGGTCTTGGGATCAACCCCTGCATTGGGCTCCCTGCTCAGTGGAGAGCCTGCATCTCCCTCTCTCTCCAACCTGCCCCCCACCCCCATTTGTGCATGCTCTCTCTCCCTCTCTCACTCTATCTCAAAAAAGTAAATAAATAAAATCTTTTAAAAAAAGAACTGTGAGATAATAAATCTTCATTGTCTTAAGCCACCAGTTACAGCAGTAATAGAAAGCTAATACATCAAATACCCTTTCTGTGTATAGGTGGAATGCTAAACTTATTAGCTTTTAATTACATTTTTAAATAAAAGTCTTCCTAACCTCATGAGCCTTTGATTGCAATATTTTATATAATTGGAGATGGACTATTGGCAGCAGATTTCTCATTTCTCTGTACTTCGTTTCTAATCGATGCTGTTTTTAGAAACCAATTTTCAGTGGCAACATCCTTATACTTGGACATTTCCATTCCTATTTTTTCTCAAGTCTAATTTTAATTACATTTGTCAGTAGAAAGAAGGCCCAAGCCAGACAGGACTTCATTTATTTTATAGCAATTGATGAAATAAAAGGGAACATTCTCCTTCCTTTTATGTGTAGAAGATTTCTCTTAATTTGAATGATAAGAGTGAAATCTACCAAGATCACTTTCATGTTACACTGTTATGGTGAATATTCTGTGGCCAGTAACCTTCTCTAGAAAGGAAGCCACTTCTTTGGAGCAAATGTTAGTGCCTAAGACAAGAAGAGTCTTGGTATGATTCAGTTTGCAATTTTCCTAATTGGAAGCTACAAATCTACGTGAATCTGGAATTCACTTATATAGATGTTAGTTTTTAAGCATTTTGTTTTACCTGTCATGCATTTCTTTCATATAATCTCAATTATTCTGTTATACACTGAAGTTAAAATAGCTCTCACATAGGTTTCTTGGGCACTCACATGAAATGTGTGACTGCCTTTTTTTTTCTTTGTAGTTTTTATAGGGTCTTTGCAGGTTTTGGATTAAGGCAATGCCTCTGCTACAAGTTCAGTTGTGATAAACAGGGAAACCAACACTGCAGAGAGGTCTTTGTACAGATCTAGCAAATGTCAGGCAGTGTTTTTTTTAGGTTCCTTGTTAGTGGGGAACTAAATTCCACTGTGATTTTAGCTGTAAAATTTGCGGCAGAAGATTGATTTTTAAGAGCAATATTCACATAGCATTAAGTTTTTAAAGGATCGAATGGTGTGATGGTATGTTGGTGTGTGTGTGTATGCACCTGCAAAGGGGGAGTGAGGGAGAGAGAGAGAGAGCATAAATACAAGGAGAAGAAGGCTCAATGAGACACAAAAAAATCTTTCCAAAGGAATCTGATACTGGTTCAAGGAAACACTTCCTAACTTGAAATCGAGGTATACCAAATAAGAAGCCAACTAATAGAAGTCATTAAAAACTTGAGATGGCAATGTCTACGCCATTCTTCTCTCTCTCCAGGAAGGGGACCTTGATTTGGCAAAGAAATGAAAAACCTTCAGAAGACAATTTTATTATCTCCTCAGAAACAACAAACACCTTCCCAATTGCAAACGAACATGTTTGCATCTACCCTGTCCTTTTTCCTTCTCATTACAATGGGGGTGTCCCTACTTTGAATTCCACCACCTCTGGCTTGCTCCAGAACCTCTCACTCATATAGTAAGCCTTTCCCTCTTCACTGGATGCTTTCCATCAACTTTGAAGCATGCTTACCTCTTTTATTTTTTAAAAGCAACTTAAAGAATCCCCTTTTCTCTTCCGATATTGTGTTCTCTTGTCTTCTCCTCTACAGCCACTTTCTTCAAATTGCTTCTCAGGTGACCTCAGTTTGGGATTTGATCCCCTGACTCCACCAAAATTGCTCTCATTTATGTCATCAATAATGTCCATTTTACTAAATTGAATGGACACTTTCACTCCTCTTCTTCCTTACTTCTCAGCAGATTTGGAAACATCCTCCTTCTCAAAATACTCTTTGAATTCTTTGATACGACACTTTATTTGCATTTCTCCTACTTACTTAGTTCTTGTCCTATTTCTGTTTTAGCCTCAACCTCTGTACCTAACTGTTGGCTGACGGAGCTACAGTTCCATTTTTGGCCCTCTTCCTCTCCTCTCTATCCATCTCTTGCTCATACCTTCAGTTACCATCTCTAAGTTGATGAATTCCAAATATTGTTTTCCTAGCCCAGACCATTCCTTTGTTTCACCCCGAATATCCATCTGCCTATTTGGCACTCTCTCTAAAGTATCTCAAAGTTACCCAAATTAAATATGTCCAAGAATATACCCACAATTACCTTGGCCTTTTTCAAGCAAATACCATCAGTAATGCCATCAGTGGATGATCTAATACCCACTCACATATCAAACCCAGGAGGAAGGAATCATCTCTAACAAATCCCTCGGATTTACTATGCCAATCCCGTTCAGCACTGAATCTTGTTATTTTATTTTTCTAAAACTCACTCAAATATATCCACTCCTCATCATCTCTATCAACTTCAGTGTAGTGTAAGCTACTATAGTGACTACTTCCCTTCCAATGCATTTTCTATGCAGAGCACAGAGTCATCTTTTCATAGCAAATCTGAATGTGTCACTTTCCAGGTTAAAACCCTCTGATGGCTATTGGATTAAAACAGACAAAACAAACATGCTATTTCACATGCCCTGTGGTCATTTGTAGTCTCTAGTGTCAGCATGTACTATATTCACATCTTCTCTAATTGGTTCCAGGCATATTGTCCTTCTTTCAGCTTCATATACATATCACATTCCTCCAGCCACAGGGCTTTTGTACATGCTTGCATACTCTTCTCTCATCTCTTTTCTTATTGAAACTCCTATATATCAAGGATCATCTCTACTAACTTCTCAATAACAGCAAAGTATCTTCCCAACATCAAACATATATTTGCATCTACCTTGTCCTCCTTCACTATACTGGAGATGTCCATTTTGAACAACTTTGAATTGTACCCCCTCTGGCTTGCATCAGAACTTTTTCAGTAAAATCACTTTTACTTTCTCTATTCCTGTGGGGTGACACTGGCTTTCCTGCTGTTGCTAATCTGTGGGTTGCTTCATGATCTCCTATTAAGGTTCTTAGCTCTGCCAACACATGTGCAACCGTTTGCCTGTATTAGATTTCTTTTATTTTAAATGTTTAAATTGATTTATATTTTCCTGGTTAGACCTTGACTGATACAAATTTTTTAATATCAGGATTAGTCCTAGGAAAAAATTCTCAAGAACAAATTCTGAGCTTGGATTGCTTGCTTCTTTTAGCTGGAACACAGTGCAAAACTTCTTTCAGGTGGAAAATGGGATACTATAATTAATCTATCTCATCAAGTGGCATTGCAATTACTTAAATTATAACCTGGTTTGTTTGCAGTGATGTGCCAATTGAAAGCTAGGCTTTGGGAAAACAAGTAGCTATTGCATTTAACTACAAAAATGAGATGGCTGTTTTTGATTGTGTTGGACTGCTTACAAAAAGAAAATGATAATCTTAGAGCTTTAAATTCTCAGCCAAAGGGACACGGCCAGAGAATCAGAGAGCTGCTATAGAATTTTTAGGCTCTTTATATCAGAAGGGAAATCAAACTTGAGGATCAGAACCATGTATAATTTGCAGAGTTACCATGCAAGTTGAAAACACAGGCTCACCAATCTATTATGTTAGCATTAAGGCATTAATTTTAAATGGCAGATCACTGAGAATGTGGAGGGGATATCTGAGTAGATGCAGTTGAATTTGAGAATGATGAGCACAGCATATCCCCAATGTCTCATTACCAGCAGATACAATTATAACTGATGAAGGTAGTCTTCCTTGACAAAAGAGCTTATTATTTATTCACCCGAAAAAATTGCTTTGAAAGGAGACGCACATTTTCCTTAGGACTTATGAGAAGCATATCTTATTGTTTCCAGGTCTATTACCAGTTGATGGAAGACAAAAAAAAAAAAAAAAAAAAACCTCAGTGCTGGTTATAGATGTCTATAAAATTTGCTGGAACCAGCCAAAAATCATTGTTGCTGCATTATAAAATTACTGATGTAGCCCTTAAAGAGAGTTGTTAAGGAAAATCCCATCAGTGAGATGAACTTCAGATAGTACATCTGGTTATCTCTTATATAGATGTGTCCTGAGGTGTGGATCTACACTTTCATATTAGCAATGGCTAATGGTTTGGCTTATTGTTCAGGAACTCAGAACAAACATGATTAGAAGGTGTCTTCTCAAGACACCTCAAGAAAGAGAGGTATCTTGTAATAATCAGGTAGATATAATGATATTTTCTGCAGCTGTCAGTCCCTTCTCTTAGACACAGTGATGCTTACTCCACAAACTGGCCTCTAAGGGTGGGAAAGGAAGCTTTGCATGGATGCAAAAACCTGCACTTCCCCTCATTACAGTTGATATGGCTATCTGGTTCCTAAATACTTAATGAATCAATAGCAAAGGCTAATCCTGAGCCCCTGATTTGGTACTATTATATCACCAGGGGTCAAGCTAGCCATCTGGTTAAAGTTTGATTATATTTCACTCCTTTTCCATCATAGGTTAGGAGCAGTAATTCATACCTACTAGAAAATACTCCCATTGGTTTATAGTTGTTTTCTATGTCTAAAATATTTTGCATGTATTGCTGTCATAGACTTGGTACCTTAATTATCCCATACAACATAGCTTTTGACTGAGGAATTTATTTTACATCAAGAGAAGTGCCCATAAAATTCATTAGTTTTCTTCTTATATCTTTGCTTTCAGAAGCAGATAGCCTGATAATATGGTGGGCATCAATTGAAGATTCAGTGTCAGCACTAGGTAAGAGACAGGATTAAGATTAAGTTGCTCTCCTACAGGTTATAGCATTTGCTTTGAACTAGTGACCAGTACCTGACACTTTCTCTCATGGCTGGAATTTACAGGTCTTGGTACCTAAGTATAAGTAGGAGTGGACCCTGTCATTACCACACATAGTAGTACATTTACAGAATTTTTGTTTCCTATCCCTATCCCCATTCAGAGATCTTAGTTCCCAAAGAATGATCATTTCTACCGGGGAACATAACACTTGTTTCACTGGATTGGAGCCCTTTTTGGATTCTTATGCCATTGATCCAATAGTCAAAGAAGGATAATTGGTTCTGGCTGGGTGATTCTGATTTCTGGGTAAACTGGGCTACTTCTACACAACAGGGGTAAGTAGAAACTCAGAGCCTTGTTCTTAGATTCTGGACATTAGTGGATTCACAAGAGTGTCTCTTAGTACTTTCATGTCTAAAAATAAATGTCAATAAAAACAAAAGTAACCCAATAATAGCAGAAAACTAAGTATGCAGACATTGCAAAAATGTTTAGAATATCCCACCAGTTAAAGAATCCTGACCAAAGAGATAACTTATGGCAAAGGTAACATTCTGTTTGAGGAATACCAACCAGGAATGATAGAAAAACTTTGGGAAAGAGTTTGGCAGTCTTCTTAAACAGTTAAACATATTCCTGATACATGATCCCCCCCAAATATTTACTCAAGAGAAAAGGAAATATATGCCCATATGAGGACGTGAATATGAATATTCATAGCAATTTTATTTGTAATAGCCCCAAATGGCAAATAATCCAAATATCTATCAACAGGTGAATAGACAATAAATTATGATATATCTATATATTTATATCTTTATATTTATCTACCTATATGTGTGTAGATATATATTATATAAAATATATTACTACTCAACAATAAAAAGGAATCGATATTGCTGCTCATAACAACATGGATGAGTATCAAAATAACTTTGCTGAGTAAAGGAAGCCATACAAAATACTATATGATGCCATTTATATAAAATTCTAGAAAATACAATTCATAGTGACAGAAAGATCAGTGGAGACCACTGGGGTTGGGGGTGGAAGTGGGGAATAGAAACAGAAGAAAGGAATTTCAAAGGGGCATGAGGAAACTTTCGGCGGTGATTATTTCATTAGTATATTGTATGTCAAAATATATCAAATTGCAAGCTTTAAATATGTGCAGTTTATTGTATCAGTTACGCCTCAATAGAGCTGTTTTAAGAATTATGGCTCTGGCCCCATAATCAGTTACAGACTGTAATAGCTATGCATATTTATTATGTGTCCATTATCCTATTGTTTCATTTTCCCTCTTGTTTTGTTTCAAAGATGTCAGCAGTGATTACTTTTAGAAATTCAGTTAATAGGTCATTGGAATAGTGATGGCATGAAGGGGAGGACTGCATATCACATGGAGACATTTACTTAAATAGGGACATGGTGTTGATGGGCCTTTACATCTCCCCATTTGGGAAGTGGATGAGAAACGTGTTCATTTTGTGTAGGACAGTTATTCTGTGGATTCTGTAGATAATATTATATGAAACAGGTTATGGTGTGAGAGCTATATATGGGCAGAGAAGTACAGTGAATGCTAAAACCAAAATAGGGGTGAGCTGTGGAGGTCACGGATGGTTTCTGTCATATTCATCCATTGTACTTTCCCGGCACTGCTCTGTGCACAGTAAAGACATTTCCCATATTTCCTTTTCTGCAGACTTCTTGATATATTTTCCCAAGCAGAAATACTAAGAGAAAAACCAGAGGAAAAGGAAGAAGCCAGCATGTTTTTTATTTCTTCCCTCTATCTGATGGCATCTTGAAGCAGGTGCATCTTCTCTGTGGTCCCAGCTCCTATAGGGTGTCCGTCACTCTATCTTCTAGACCTATAAGGGGAAGCTGCTACCATGGTCCCAGTGATCCCAGTTCCATCCAGACATTGTTGGCTTTTGGGTTCCTGTAACATCACATAGTAATCTTCTGCTGTTGCTAATTTCTAGGTTGCCTCACTGCCTCTATTTGGCTTTTTGACTTTCCCATCACAATGTAAACAGTGCCCTGTATTAAATTTTCTTTGTTTGAAAAATAACTCCTTTTGTTTGAAGTACCTGGACCTGATTGATACAAGAAGTGAAAAAGCTGGATAAACAAAGAGAACATCGGTTATTTCAATTTCAGCTCAGGCTGTTATCCCAAGTGGTGTTGAGTAAACTTGTTAATCCTCTTTGATGTGGCATAACACTGAAGGTCTTTCTTGTCACAAGAGGCTCTCCCTAATATGGTTTCTTCCTGTGTCTTCAACCTGTCTTCTGACAGCTGCCCACCTCGCCCCACAGTTTGGCCATTCAGAATCACTCGCACTTCCCCAAGTGGGTGTGGTATTGTTCCACTCCATGCCTTTGAAAAGCCACAACTTTGGAATTCTGACTTACTGTCTGAATCCTGAGTTCAAGTGCCTCTGGCAATGTGGCACCTTTGCTGACATGTAAACAGAATGGATGTCTCTGCTCCTTTTGACCCCATCTGTATTCCACATATTTGAATGCATATTTACTCTGCAAAGCCTTACCAGCTCCTTTTAGATAAGGAATGAGTCAATTCTGCATCCTTGCATGTGGAAAATTATTGGGTATTTACTGAATGAATCATTGCAAAAAAGATGGGCATGGGTAGTGTTTGTAGTGGGTATTTCTTAAGGATGAACCCATTATCTTCCTGGTAGCAAGGTAAATGTTGTCAGTCATCAAAAGTGACATGACAACTGGAAATATTAAATAAAAGCCTATGGCCACAACCTGCCTTCTGTATAAAGAAGTGGAGCTCATTTGGAAGACATCTGTACATCACTTGGGCCCTCCAACTAGATAAAGAAAAATCTAACAGTCTGCCAGCAGCTTGCTTGTTTCATTGTGGCTTGTTTTCCAGCCCATAGGATATTGGCCACAATCCCAATGAACAAATGTTGATGAGACTGAGGGAGGGCAGGCTGTGAAAATGGAATAAACAATGCCCTCTAACATGTTGGAATAAAGCATATTTAATGCCTTTGGAACTCACATTAACAATCATTCTAGATTATTGAACAGACCTTCATTTTCTAGTTACTGGAGTATTGCAGTTGCCTTTGGGGAATTGCAGCTACTGTCCTGGCAAAAACAGTTCAATCACGCTGGCCCCTTCAGTGATAGTGATAGCAACATAACCATGGTTGTGCTCTCCAGGAATTTTTCCTCCCTTCTCCAAATCTAATGCATCATGAGTGTTTCTCTTGGGTAAGAGGTAAAAATGATTTGTAGAAACCTGTGAAGGCTGGGGGCCCAGTTTTCTGCTATTTTAGTGATGATTTATACTTCTCCATGATCCTGAAGTGCTGCACTCTGAGAAAGTTTGCAATTTTGTGGTTCTGCTGGTTTCCAACCAACCAGCATTAAGCCTATTGCATTAGCAGGATGGATTTTCACCACCCTCGCCTCTCATCTTTGGTTGGAGGTTGGAGAGACTTGCCCTCTCTCTTTTCTCCTCTCCTGTGCAAGCCGCTCCAAGTAAGACACAAGTGAAAAAATGGAGCCTGTCAGGCCTCTGATATTCATCAGCATTTCTGAGATCCAATTGAAAAGTATGTTTTGGCTTTGCCAGGGGGAGAATGGGTGAATGTCCGCTCATAACATTTCTAGTGTCTGGAAAGATCCAGTCTTGTGCCTGAGGCAAAGGGCATTAGAAAGAAGAGCTCTGCTGTCACCTGCTTCAAATTGTTTTTGCCTGCAGCACGTAAGAAAAGTGTCTGTGCTGAAGAGAGAGAAGACAGGGAAAGAAGGGCTGCCTTTTCTCTCCAGATAGCTGAGAGAGGCATGTGCATGTAATGTTTAGGAGACAAAATCTTCACAACTAATATCAAGGGATGATGAAGTGACTTATTCTCACTGAGCTTTAAATGTCAAATGCTGCCCTCTCTTCTATTTACTATTATTTTTTCACCCTGATCAAATATTTTATTCTCCACATCAGTAATCTATATCTCAGGATAATTGTAGGGATTGAATTATACCATTGTTCCCCAAACTCTGATTTCTTGAGGTGGATATTTCAGGGAATAAGAGGTTCAATAACAAATAAGTTTAAGAGCAAAGACTTACTATATCCTTCTATGTTTATTTTCTGTGGTACTGTAACAAATTGCCACAAATTTAGGGGCTGAAAACAACACAAATTTATTCTCTTACAGTTGTAGGGATCAGAAGTTCAAGATGGGTGTCACTGGGCCAGAATCAAGTTGTTGGTGAGATTGTATTTCCTTTTAGAGGCTGTAGAGTAGAAATCATCACCTTGTCTTTTCCAGCTTGGATTGTGTCTTGGACCCTCTTATCTCTGACCTCTATGTCTATCATCATATCATCACATCTTCTCTGACCCTTACATTCTTGTCTCTTTTATGTAAGGACCCTTGTGATTACATTAGGTCCACTAGGATGATCTAGGATAGTCTTCCATCTCAGGACCCTTAATTTAATCACATCTGCAAAGTCCTATTGCTATGGCACATGCTCACAGGTTTGGGATTAGAATGTGGGCATTATGGGGCATCATTATTTGTATGCTACACTCTCACTCATGGAAACTAGCAATGCTTCATAGCACCTTCAGGTTCTCCAAAGTCTTGTAAGAAATTCTGTTTTCTTTTCCTTAACCCAGAGGGCCCCAAACCTATTTCCATTTACTCTTTATTTCCAAAAATACCTGCTCTTACGTGGAACACAGCTTAAGAAATGGAAGACTAAAATAATTTCAGCTTTGTGAATTTAATATCTGTGATCTTATTGCCACATTTCAACCCATCCTTGGTTAATGGGACAGGAAAGGGCTCAGAATGGGCTCTGGTACTTTTCTTATAAGAGTGACTTTGGGCAAACCATATAAAATTACAAAGCCTCAGTTTCTTCTTCTGTGAAATGGAGATAAGGATGAACTGCTTTGTGGGATTGTTATGTGGATTTGAGGCAACAATATGTGAGAAATTTCCATATAAATTGTAGAAAGTCAAATGACAGTTTCAATATCCTAGGATAAATAAGCTGCCATACAATATAGTTGCAACCAATCTTCATAATAATTTTCTCCACCTACCTCCCTTATGCAGTTGATTAGTTATAGTAACTTTTATTTTGAGATATTCTAGAAGCTTTGAATATTCTTGATTGTTGGTTTTAATTATGGGACTTTTAAAATCTAGGTACCAGGAATCTGCAATATACAAAAAATACTTATATGTGTTGAATCATCTTATCCTTTGTGGGATTATTTAGAAAGTGTTTTTCAGGGGATCTCTGGGTGGCTCAGCGGTTTGGCATCTGCCTTTGGCCCAGGACATGATCCTGGAGACCCAGGATCGAGTCCCACGTCGGGCTCCCTGCATGGAGCCTGCTTCTCCCTCTGCCTGTGTCTCTGCCTCTCTCTCCCTCTTTCTGTGTATCTCATGAATAAATAAATAAAATCTTTTTTTTAAAAAAAAGAAAATGTTTTTCATTGCTGATTTCATTCTTCTTCTGAACCATGCTCACTCCCAGGCTTTTTCTTATTTTTATTGGTATCTACCCATAGATCTACCCATAGACTACAAATGAGTTTTAAATGAATTGTAACTACTGTTTAGGATAACCTTCACTCATGCTTATTTCTATTTTGAGTATGTGGCAGTAATTTTGATTGTTCACACATGTTCCATCTCTTTTCCTCCCATACATGTGGTAAGTTAGTAGCTCCCCCTCCCTTGTGAACTTAGGCAGAATTTGCACATCTTGCTTTGGTCAATAGAATGTAAGTGGAGGAGACCTGTGTCACTTCCAGGTGAGAACTCTAATAGCCATCATGCAGGTCAGCGTCTTCCTTCTGATTGTGTTAGAGCCTGTGAATATGAATAGTATGTTTAAGACAGTGCTATCTCAGCCTGTATCTCCAAAGAGAAAGAGTTCTGTCTGTTGAACCCACTTTGGACTTGGGTGTGTGTGAAAAATACGCTCCATTGCATTACACTAAGATTTTGGTGCTCTCTTTATTGCAGTTTAACCTGGTTGAAACAATCTAGAATCCTTTAATGGATCCCGTTACCTTTAAGCATATGAAAGTATATATGTGAAAGTTCTTGGTAAACTATAAAAAGTACTGGAAAAGTTCCCTTTGTTACCATAGAGACAGCTCAGAGCTAAAGCAATAGGGAAATTTGCAAGGAAAATAGAAAGATCATGGGATTTGGATCAGATGACCTGATCCTAGTCCCACCTTCATTCTTATTCACCTTTTATATAAATTTTATAAATTGAATAGCATAAAACATTACTGAATTTTTAAAAATATCATCCGTACCTAGGAAAGTGATTCATAGTGTGTGGAAGGATTCTCACCATTAATTACCATAGCCTTGTAAAGACATAGTAAAATTTTACTTATTCTCTGAAATTGTTTACTAAGTAATAGCAATGAAATTATTTATTGAGTCTTCTTCTCCTCCCTTTAGACCTTTTGATTAAAACCTGTTTTGATTAAATAAAGCATCTCTTGGGATTGATCTGTGACCAGATGGCTGCTGCCTCCATTACTTGGTTTAGGGGGTGCCAGTGAAGAGAAAAGAAGTACCTTGGAAATGCAAGTATTTCCTGAAGAGGAAGCCACACTAGTAAACCCTAAGCCCGAGTGCAAATGACAGATATTGGCGTCATTCCTAGGAGCCACTCTGTACTGGGGTTGGGGAGTAGCAGTGACATCTTGGTGGATGAAGGAGGAGCATGAAGTTGAAGTTGCTGGGCATCTAGACTTTCAAGAAGCTGCGGTGACAGTGCTTGGAGTGGGGAGCAGAAAAGCTCCAGAGCTCCAGAGTGAGTAAAGGGAAAGAAGAGTTGAATTCTAGAAGACAAGCTTCCTACTCTGAAAATTTGCCTGGGGCCCTCCTAAGTGCCCCTGAGCTGTAGCCAGACATAGGAGACAATTATTGATATTATAGCTTGCTTCCTCTAATCCTCTCTATCATCCTTTGGCTCTGTGTTCATTAGCAGCTCCCAAGAGGCACCCTGTCTGCTTACCTGTCATGGCCACTTTGGGGAACTAAAAAGGATTTGGAGACAGTGGCAGCTTCTATCCTTTCTCAACAAGGATGATATTTTTTTGTCCCTGTCCTCCTATCAAGCTTTTTTTTTTTTTTTTTTTTCCTTAATTGCATTAGTAAGCTAAGTACAAATAGTAGAATGATGGGCCTTGGAGTCAGATGGTCGTTCGAATGGCCAGGGCTCTAGTCTCACCTCCATCAATTACTTATGATGGCAACATACTTAAGCATTTTTTTAAAGCCTTAAATACTGCTTCCATCTAATCACATTATACATAATGTTCAGAATGGTTCTAATGGTGAATTCCTTATAAAGACATACTGGAAATTAGGTCTTGGATTTTTCTTCCAGTAACTCTCAACCTGCCAGAGAGTAGCATTTGAATTTAATATTACACGTTCTGGCTCACTGAGAAGGTTAACATCATGACAAAGTTCTAGCAATTATTTATAGACATGTGGGGGGAGAATTGTGTGGGTCTCATGGTGATTCCATCTGTTACAGGAGGTCCAAATGGACAAACAGGTATAGATAGTGTGGGTGAATTCCTCTGCAGTTGGCACCCTTTCCCTTGTGTTTTCTGTGGGTTTCACCATACAGAGTGTTGCAAGCATAGCGTCTACTTATGAGGAGGGACTTAGGATATAAGCCTTGTCTTTGTTTTTATTTTTTTTCCTTTATCATGATGAAAAGTAAGAATCCAAGGGTTGGCTACTCCAAATGCCTCATAGTTTAATGAAGCTAAATTTTGGCCAAACCTCTATTGAGTGACTGTGACAGATTAAGGATGGATATAAAATATTTTTGACATTCCTTCCCTTGACAGGAGAGATCTATTTATCCTCTCCTTGAATCTAGGATGGTTTGTGACTGCTTTGACCAATGGCATATGGAAAAATGATATCATTCAAGAGTCAGATGTTTAAAAGAGGTCTGGCAGCTTCTATGTTGCTCTCTTGGAAGCCAGCTGCTAGGTAGGTAGGGAAACTATCTTGAAACAATCACTTTGTAAGAATCCCAGGCCACATGACTGAATCCCAGAGAATAAGACATCATGGAGAAAGAATGAGGGAAGCAAGAAGGAAAGAGAGAAGGGGTCGGGGATGTCAAGGAATCTTGACAATATACAGTAAAGAGGTGAATCTTGAAAGTGGATCCTTTAGGCCTAGCCACTAGCTAATGCTATGTGGATCAGAGACCAATCACCAGCCAAGCTCATTCTGAATTTCTGACTGATAAAATTATAACCAAATGAAGTGGTTGTTCTAAGTCATTGAGGTAATTTAAGTTTGGGGTAGTTTGTAATGGGATAATAGATAACCTGATAAATCAGCTTTATTATCCTAAGGTTGGTCATTTTTTAAAATTTTAGGATTTGTTTTTACCCTTAATTCCTTGGGAATGGCTATTCCATTTGAATTAAGAGAATATTGGACTTCTTCACATGTTGTTTCAAGTAGTCAAAGGGTCAGTGTCTCTAGGAACCCGAGGTAGCAGTAGGAAAATTAGGGCAGCTGCAGAGAAGAGAGAATATGAGGAGAATAAGAGGAGCCAGAGTAAAGGACACAAGGTCTGAGAAATGTTTGATGTGTCACTATCCTGTCCTGGGCACTCTGACCACCACACCAAAGCATCTTATTGCTTGAGGTATATGAGGGTCTGATGAGCAGCACCCATTCCTAAAATCTGGCTTATATCTGTCTCCTTCCATAATGTGCTTGGCCAAGTGGTAGAGCAGAATCTATAACTTTATGCTCTTCTTCCTTTGGAAAGTCCTTCCTACTCTTTTTTAAAAAAACCCAATCACTTCTTACCTATCATGTGAGACAGCTCTGGAAGACCTCCTCCAGGCTTATCTGGATGCTCTTCCTTCTTTGTGCTCCCATAGCAACCTGAGCTCACCTCTGTCGTTTAAAATGCCATATTGAATCATTTGCCGATGTTTTGGTCATTTCCGGGAATGGCAGATTTCCCTAGGGCAGAAAACATTTCTTGTTTATATCAGTGTCTACCAAGTGTATAGAAAGGAATTTGGAACTTCGGTGCTCCATGAGCATTTCATTGCACAGAACTGAAGGGAATCATCTTGTGCGGAGGTCGTTTCTTTGGTGATTTCTAAACTATTGAGCACATTATGCTAAACGAGCCAAGTCAGACAGAGAAAGACAAGTACCGGATGATATCACCTATATGTAGCATCTAAAAGAATTAAACCTGTATAAAACAGTAAAATGGTGGTTATCAGGGGATGGAGGGGTAAGAATGATGGTGTTTAAGGGTACAAACTGTTAATTAGTAGTAAATAAGCATAGAGATCTAATGCACAGTACAATGACATAGACAATAATACTGTACTATAATTGTATACTGTTGTGATAAATGCCACTATGTAGGCCACCATATTACAGTATATAAATGCATCAAAGTAACACACTATAAACTGTACGCTTACACAACATTACACATCAAATTTATGTACAGACAAACAAGAACTGTTGATGTTGAGACCAGGGGAGACCTGCCTTTTGAGAGCAGGTAGGCTTTCCCTGAAATCAATTCTAACTACAGACAACTAATTCTCTTTCCCTCCTTCTCACCACCCCTCTCCCCTCATTTTCTGGCAGCTTGTCTTTCTGTCTTCGTGGGGCTGTAGCCTCGCACACACCTACCCTGAACAGGAATGATTTAAAGGTGACTTAGGAACCTTTCTGTCTCCTTTCCCTGTCTCTCTTCTTGCTTGCTCCTTTCATCTCTTTCTGTAGGATGATTTTTCCCTATTTTATTCCTTTGTTTTCATAATGGTTCACGAGGAAGTAAGACTGGTCATTTGCTCCTCCTCAGCTTCTTCAGTGAGGGTGGAACAGCACGGGAACCCTCAGGCTCTGATTCAGCAGAGACTGGTCTCCATTTCCTCAACTATAAAAAAGGCAGGATAATTAAATAGCTCCCAGACCAGTTAATGGGATAGAAGCAAACTTGAAGTGAAATGGTAGGTGTCAAAGCACTTTGCGAAGTGAACGGATATATAAATATTTGGTGCATCGTGTGAGTTCAGCTGGTCTCTGCCTATCACTATCTAATTGTGTAATTGACCCCCTACTACTCACCTAGTGTTGTTTCTGACCACAAATCCTTGAAACAATTAAGTCTGCATGTTAGATTTGTCTTCAAGGATTTCTAAGGCCTGCCACTGTGGCATAATGGACAGAACCAGAGAAGCGGAAGCAGTATTTGATGAATGTACTATAATTGCTCTTTGGTATGACATAGTAATAGGAAAATTCATATAATTGACAATGTAAAGGCCCCTACTGTTAGCAGCTGCTTTAAATTTAATGGAGCTGAGATTGTTAATAGTCTTTTCTTCACAGGGGTCTTTCCTTTGGCAGCCATAGCATAAAGCAAGCTTGTTCCATCCTTTGCACTTTCCCTCCAGGCCCACAACCCAGCTCACTGTGACAGGAGATGATAGGAAATAGGTCCATTTGCACTTTGTCGTCTTGTCTTAATTATCTGGTGGAACCATTGGTGTGTGATACATGGCATTCCCTCTGTGAGACTTCTCCTTATGCAGTGTGATGTTATAGAAGGACAGTTCTGGAACTGAACCAGGGATATACCACTTACTAGCTGCAAGGTTGGGACAAGTTCCTTAACCTTTCTAGGCTGTAGTCTCTTTAGATAATATGAAAACTAAAACCTACATATTGTAAAGTGACTAGCAGAGGGCATGGAATGTGCATACTAAAGGTCAGCCTCTTGTTTTCTTTCCATCCACCATACCAGATTTCTCAAATTAGCTAAATTCTTCTGTCCTCACTCTCTGGTTTGCCATCTTTCTCATCAAAATGACATAGCAATCTGACTCTGCACTACAAAATTCCTTAGAGCAGTTTCCCCTTTCCCTACAAGGGCTACTTTGTCTTACCAAACAACCAACATGGGTCTTAGTCTGTAAGAAAACTGTGGAAGGTTTAGCATAGGCGAGTCCAATTGCTAGAGACTTGGGGTTATTACTGTGGATTAGGTTTATTGGCATAACACTGCTAATAGGTGCAAACCAAAGCCAGAGTAAAGTATAAGTAATTCTACTTAGATGTAGATGTATTGATGTATATCTTTTAAATGAAAAACATGAGATTATAAAATTGTGTGTGTGAGTGTGTATGTGTCTAAGACAAAAAAGGAGGGTGGATGGGAGGTAGACAGGGAGGAAGAGAGGAGGATTCTGCTGGGGCTCAGGTGCCTGCAGAAAGAAACATATTTGGCTCAGGTTCTCCCTAGGCCTACCCTAATTGTTCCCCCGACTAGAGATAAAGTTTCTTCCTTTCTTTGTTTGTTTCTTTGTTTCTTTCTCTTCCTACCTCCCTATCCCCCCTTCCTTCCTTCCCTCTCTTCCTTCCTTCCTTCCTTCCTTCCTTCCTTCCTTCCTTCCTTCCTTCCTTCCTTTTTTCCTTTCTGGGCCTGTCATCAGCCTTCTCCATGTAAAACCAAAACAGCCACAGGTGCTGAGTCAATTCTCTCTGCAATCACTCAGACCATTTTCCTGTGCAGTGATTTTGCAATTAGTATTAACTGGGGGCTACATCATTTATCCTGGGAACAGATGGACATTAGGATGTACCCCAATTGGACCAATAGAATATTTATAAACTGCTGCTATAATGAATCAGGAAGAACAGTACTGTTTCCTCACCTTCTCCTAGAAGAACCCTCCTAAGACGGAAATAGATGTATTAATTTCATTAAATTCTCGGTTCTCTACTGTTTGAGCTTCTCCCTTACTGACTCCTTAATGTGTGTGCTGCTGAGACGAACCATCTTTATAAGCACTATTGATTTTTTTTCATGTCTCCCCATCATCTTTAATCAGAATATTGTGTCACCTTGGAATCTTCCATTGGAAGATTTTATTTGACATAAAAGCTATTAATGACTGGCGTTTCAACACTCTACTCGGCGTGTGTGCTCTGATGAGCCCTCTGATGTGGTGGTACACTACAACTTTCAGGAGCATGTTTCCACTGCACCATTGATATGTGGCTTTTACTTCTTTCTTTTCACTTTTTTATAGTTGTTTTCTGGAAACGCAGTAGCAGGTGACAACAAGGTATCACTCGACAAAGAAAAGAAGATCAAAATACTGCCATCCATTAAAGGACAAATGGAAGATGTGTAGCTCCTTATGTGTATGCCAGCGTTTATAAAACGGGGAAAACAGATGCAGTCTCTGAGATGTGTCATTTCCCCGAAGTTACGAGCACTTGATGATAATATACTTACATTTCTGATGAATTGACCTTTGCCAGTAATCATCTTAACACATAACTTTGCAAATATCTTGAGGAGTCGCCTATGTCTGCCAAATGCTTGTGCTGTTGTTACAATTTAGGGACGTCCTATCTATATCATTTAGTCCCCCTAATGCTTGGACATTCTAATTTGGACAAAGACAGTTCTCTGGAGATGGGAGCGGCCATCAGCCGCTGGGTTGATGGGTTGTAATCATCCAATGTTCATGTGTATACTGCCTAATAGAAGACATCAGCATGGGGGACCACAGCATTCATGACTGTCAACTCTTTTGCCCTTCTTATCACTTGCTACCTCTATTAAGTTCATGCCTTGTAAGCACAACTTCTTCAGGAATTTGATTGGTCATATTTTGGGGAAAACTTATAAGAACTTTAGTGAGACAAACCATGGTGTCTGCTGCTGCACCTTCTTAGGTAAAATGTGTTTTTCTATGATATGTTTGTAGATCAGACACTCTACTAGCTCTTGGGTAGTGGTGCTAGCTAAGAGCAAGTGGACCCAAAAGTGGAATATGCTTTGGTTCTGTCAGTGATGAATACCTGCCACTACTGGGGGGCAGGGTGGAGAAGGCATTTAATAACATCAACTTGCTGCAAGTGGCCACTTGGTTTTCTTGAGGTTTCTTGAGGTTTCTTGGTTTCATTTGGTACTCTTCTGAGGTCTCAATTCTGTTCTCTTTTCGGGTTCAGATATTGCAAAGGGTGGGAGTTGGATTAGCATTAAGGAGGGAGGTCGTGCTATCCAGATCACAAATAGCCTCAGTCTCTGCCACTGTGGCTACTCTCTTTGTGAGTTCATTATGCGAGCACTGTGGTGGTCAAGGACAAAGGTTAGAAGACATCTACTCACTGAGTCATCTTGCCCATGAAGTGGTTTAATGCCTCTTCTGAGGTGGATGCTCTCTGCTCAGCATTAATGTGTGATACAAAGATCTGCATACCTGGAGCTTACTCTCAAAGATCTATTTACCTGACACTTCCCCAGACTTCTTGTTTCCAGTCCTTTGATCTGGTTTTTTCCAAGCCATTGACCAACCAGATAAGCCATTTCTGCCTGCTTGTGATTTAATGTACCCTTCTCTTTGCCTACTATCTCTGCATCCCAAGTGCATCATCCCTTGCAATGTCTTGAAGCTCTGCCCAATGGAAGCCCATGACATTCATTCAGGGCTTCCCCTGAAAGGTGACATGGTACAGTGATACTTCATTTTTGGCTTGCACTCACTTACTAAACCAACTCATCTGTGAATCAAGCTTGTATATTTCCTCTCCCATCACTTAGTCATAGAAAATGCCTGTGTGACCAAAGTAAATTGAGACAAAGGCACCAGAGAAACATGGTTTCTGAGCAAGCTATCCGTCCCCTTTATTTGTGCCCTCTGGACCAGCCTGAGTCTGATTCTGGGTGTGCCACACCTGCTTTATTATCGATTGCTGCTATAACTGCCTTATATGATGATGATTTGGTGGGACTGAAAGTATTCAGTGTATGATGAGTAGTTCTGGCCATACAATCATTTAATTCCCAAGGGCAGATGTGCAGTTTCTAAAAGGATCTAGTATTATACCAAGACTTGTTTTATGAATGGAGTATGATTTTTTGCTACATGTGGCATGACTTTGTTTCTAAATTATAGGAGTTTCTGCTGTGACCATCCTGTTAGGCCTTGCTAAACTCCTATACAATGTCTTTCTCTAGCACAATCTGTCTAGTATCATGGAGTATGCTGAGCCATAGAGATCAAATGTCAGCACTTCAGAACCAAAGCCTGAAGTACTACAGGGAACTTTCTTTTCCTGGATCTCAACTGAAACTAATAGTTTTCAAACCAACATGGTGAATTGGTAATTTCTGTATTCCTAATGCAGAATATGCCGCCTATAAAACCCAAAGGAACCTATCAAAGATTGGGTTTCATTCTTTGTGGTAGGGAACATTAGGTATTTCCCCACTCTCTGGATTGCATGTCTCTTTTTCTTTCTTTGTTTCTTTCTTTGTTTCTTTGTTTCTTTGTTTCTTTGTTTCTTTGTTTCTTTCTTTCTTTCTTTCTTTCTTCTTTCTTTCTTTCTTTCTTTCTTTTTTTCTTTTCTTTTCTTTCTTTCTTTCTTTCTTTCTTTCTTTCTTTCTTTCTTTCTTTCTTTCTTTCTTTTTCTTAGCAGGTCATGCACATGAGCAGGGAAGGGGCAGAGAGAGAGGAAGAGAGGGAATCTCAAGTAGACTCCACACCCAGAGCTCAATGTGGGTCTCTATCTCACGGCCCCAAGATAATAATCTGAAAAGAAATCAAGAGTTGGATGCTTAACCAACCATGCCACCTAGGTGCCCCTTCCATATGCATTTCTAAGGCATCCATAGTATTTGCCACTTTTTGGTCATCTGCTTCAATTAACATGATATTAATTCCCCCCAAAATATCTAGACAGTTGAAGGTTAAAAGAATATGCCACCTCCAAATATGCCACTTTGGCATAGGCTTATTTTGTTTGAAGGCAGTTGAGAAGTAAAGAAAAGAAAAGCTCTTTGCCTTCCCTCAATTTGCTTAAAGGCAGGATTTAATTTATAAAGGTGCTCCCCTTTCCTTCTCTACCAGGAAGGACAGAGGTTAATCACTAGAGATAACCAGGGACTTACCAGCCCAGAGTCCCCAAAGGAACCGATGTAATAAGCCTACAACTAGCCCTTATGTACTATTAATTTCCCCATATTTTTGCCTTCTCACAGAATGCTGCTCCTAGAATGTAAAGTCCCTTACCTTTGTCTTGTCATGTCTCTAAAAATATATTGCTCTTTTGTTAAGATGTTATATCAACCCATGCTCTAACCACTCCTTGATTTACTCATCTTTGAGTGCTCCCAAGTATATGTGCTGTGCATATGTTAATAAATTTCTGTTTGTTTTTCTGTTGTTAATCCATCTTCTGTCAGGCTAATTCATAGGGCCCCAGCCAGTGAACCTCAGATAAGTAGAAGGAAAACTATTTTCCTTTCCTACACAATTCAGGCCCCTTTGACCTATTGTATGCTAAAGATCATGAAAATTAGCATAACCTTGGGATATGATGTGGATGTATCCAATGTGAATATAAATTGCCCTCATTTTCTTTTTTGTGCATTATGGTTTGCTAGTACAATATCCACACACTGCATACCTGAGACTGTGTTAATCTTCTCTAATAAAGATACCACATTTGGTACAGTGGATCCAACCAATTTTTGTAGCAGCTATTTTGTAGCAGCTACTATGGATGCCTTAGAAATGCATATGGAAGGGGCACCTAGGTGGCATGGTCGGTTAAGCATCCAATGGGAATATGGTGGGAAACATTACCTCTACATGTTTTAAGTCCTTGAATATAGCACTGATCTTGTTATTGTGCTGTTTTTTTGTTTTTTTTTTAATTTACTCTAATTTCTGGGAGTGGGATTGGGATAGTTTCAGGGGTTACTACTTGGCTTTTTTGCTACAACCATTCCTAATCTATAAGTCAAGGAACCAGTGTTAAGTTTCTGCCTACTGCTAAATATGTGTACTTGAATTATATAATTGGGGACCAGGGACATGACAATCAAGTGGGTTGATAGAGACAGTAGCCCCTACTGTGAGACAGACCTGGGTCAGAACTCCATTTATTATCTTTATTAACTGAACTCCTTATCCCCCCAACTCTAATGGGAAAGAGAATAACGTGGCACTTTCAATCTCCTGGTATCAGATTGAACTTAGACCCTATATCTACCAGGCCTTGAAAGATATGGAAATTCCCATTTTCCATGTGTGCTTTTACCCAAGTTAGTGGCTATAGATCCTATTGGGGAAGAATGGAGGAATCACTATTTTATATGATTGCTAGTGTTTGCTTCAGCAGCATATATATATAAAATTGGAAAGATACAGAGAAGATTAGCATAGCCCCTGTGAGAAGATGACATATAAATCTGCGTATGTAATTGCTGTGGTACCACAGAGACCTTCATCATCTAGACTAGGATGCTCCCTCAGTCAATAGGTTCTGCTTTTGGGAGCTGACTCCAGTCTGGAAACTGGGCAAAAGTTCATGACTTTTCATTGGGAAGTGTTACCTCTGCCTTCTACTCATCTATTCCTGACTTTTTGGATATAGTTGGATAGATGGATAGATAGATAGATAGATAGATAGATAGATAGATAGATAGATGATAGATAGATTTGACAGTACTCTAAGCAGTTAGCTGCTTATTGATCTTGCCTCTAGAAATACCATGTACTTCAGGTTATTTCTATAGACCATTCTAAGTTAGACCCCGCTTGGCTGCCATTCATACTTTGCTAACAAGGCTATTCCAACATCCTATCATCCCCATTGCTTCTAGGGAACTCAGTTCTGTAACAGCTACCAATTCAGCCCACAGAAGACAGGCATTACTGAGTATTACAGTGATGCTGGTGTATTTCTTTCCAGTTCATTTCTTATTGCTTTAGTGAATGGAGTGTGCTCCAGGCCCTCTTAAGGAAAATGACCAGCTGGTAGGTTTCCTAGTTGTATATAATTGATGCATTCTAGCATGATCAGCTCTATAACCCTTTTGAGCTATTTCTCACAATTTTCCATGGCCTCTTTAATTTAGTACCAGCTACTGTTTTTTGTTTTTGTTTTTCCTAAGCCTTTTAGAAGCATCACTTAGGGTTCTTGCCAAGGAATTAAATACTGTAGCACTAGAGAGTTATTTTATATTGTAAATTGTCCTTCATCTAGCTTTATATCCCACCTTCTTGATCTAGTACCTTTAGGATTTGAGCAACTGTTATCATAAACTGACTTTCAGGTATTCCTTACCTCGAAACTAGCTTAGTGGAATGAATCTGAGGTAGTTTCTCAGTCGACATTTTCAGACACATTTTCCTGATTCCTGTCATTGCATGCTATACATGTCCTTTGGCAGCTTTGATGTATACTCCCTTCTCATCCCTGACTGGTCCAGTACTTCTCCAAGCTGACTATGCTGAGATTCAATCATATTTAAGGGCCTGATGCCCAGGTGGAGAGGAGAGGACAGATTCTAAAGAGGACTTTTGTTGTCGTGTTTAGCACCTACCTCATTTGAGGTCTCTACACAGTCTTCAAGGTGGGCGATCTCTCCTCCAAAGAAATAGACCACTTCTGCTGGCCTAGTGGACTCAAAGAAATTAAGGATACAAAGTTCACAAGTTCATCAACTTACATGTCCTCATCTCATATCTCAGAGTTCCATTCTTTCCCTCTCTGGGTCCTGTACTGTCAAAGATTAGCCAAGGCCAAGAATTCTCTAAAGCTCTGCCAACATTACACTTAAGTTCTCTGTCTACAGCCATTTGCACCCTCTCGCTTCAAGTGATGAGAATCTTTTCAAATGCTACCAAGGAGGCCTCTGACACTCACACTTTACTCTGAATTATTAGAAGGTCTGAACATGTCATTTTCTTTCTTCACTAAATCAGTGGTACTTAGCAGCAGCCTCTCAATTTCACAGTCTTTGTAGTTGCTACTTCCCCATAACCCTCTAACATCCAAGAAGTTGTACTGTTCGTTCATCCCCTCCGGCTGCAACCCATCTCATTCTTCTCAAGTGAAAGTCTTAGTAGTTGCATGCTGCAGCATCCCAGAGACTATCAGCACATCACCTACCACCCGTGATCCAGCTGGCAAGTTAGATCCAACTATAAAATTCTATCCTTAGCATCTGCTTCTCAGATCTATTTCTGGTACAAACCAACTTAGGTTGAGTTTCTTAAAAGTAGAGCATGAGATGGGGATTCTTATTCAAGTCACTCACTAGAGGAGTTTTCTCAGGAGAAAAGGAGTGCACAGTGCCTGATAGAGCAGGGCATAAAAGCTAATCATGAATGTGGTCTCAATCAAAGACTAGCTTTAGTCTGAACCCAGGCGGAAGCTTTGGAACACAGCCTGCAACAGGTAATCTCACCCTAAGATGAGGAACCAGGCTTTCATCCCTCAGTACCAGTCAATTGTTAACTGAGGTTTGTTGGGTGAGTAGGTACTGTGTAGCTTTCCAGTGAGGAAGCTCCCATTTGGCCAAGGGTAACTTTTTAGATAAAGGGCCAGCTGTGAGTTGTTATCAGCTAGCACTTGCGGCAGCTAAAGGACAGGCGCACTGGCAGATGAAAAGGATCCAAGCACCAACACCATCCTTACAATAAATCAACAGTATGTCTGAGATTCCACACTTCAGAGGCAGCTCTCAGATGATGCCAATCTTACTGGTCCAAGGACCACACTTTGAGTGGCAAGAAATAGATTGTTTTGTTCTCTTTGTAGAAGGTTCTTCTACCTTCTCGTTTTCCCCTGCATCCCTATTACTTTTCTTTCCTTCATTCTTTTTCCAATTATGTTGATTCTATGTCTGATCTCCAAATGTTTGTAGGACTACATTCAGAAGATGTGGGCATCTTCCAAGTTTTTTTTTTTTTTTTTCATAAGAAAGGGAAGAAAAACCTCAATTTATTGGTCTGTTTTTCTATTGATACATCCAGTTACCTAAAGTTGATTTTATGCAGGATGCTTCCTTCACATGATTGAACAGTTCTTTTTATTTTTTAAAAAAGTATTTTATTTTTAATTATTTTTTGATTTGAATCTAGTCGATGCACAATGTTACCTTAATTTCAGGTGTGCAACTTAATAATTTGACAAGTTTTTGCATTATGCTGTGTTCACCACAGGATAGCTATAGTTCTTTTGGACCCATTTATTTATTTATTTATAAAGATTTAATCATGAGAGACACACAGAGAGAGGCAGAGACATAGGCAGAGGGAGAAGCAGGTTCCTTGCAGGGAGCCCAATGTGGGACTTGATCCCAGGACCCCAGGATCATGACTTGAGCCAAAGGCAGGCACTCAACCACTGAACCACCCAGGTGCCCCTAATTATTCTTTTTTAAAGAGTCATTCATCCATTTAAGAGGGAACATGTACATGCGTGCAAGTGGGGAAAAGGGCAGAAGGAGAGGGAGAAGCAGACTCCCCACTGAGTAGGAAGCTGGATGGACATGAGGCTCCATCCCAGCATGCTGGGATCACGACCTGAGCTGAAGGCAGATGCATAACTGACTGAGCCAGCCCAGTGCCCCAGGTCTTTTTAAATATTAGTCTTAGGAGCTGATTCAAGAACAAGGCGGGATTCTCAGGTTTTTGTGAGAAAACCAAAAATAGCAAAGCTACCCTAAAGTAGGAACCACAATCAATCTTTTGATTTCAGTGTAGCACTGAAAGAAGCATTTACATGAAGCCTAATTACTCTGGGGTCTCCCAATAGGGTGGTGGGGTGATCTGACAGTGGAAGCCTGCAGTGCAGGTGGTGAAAGAACTCACCTGAGACAGAATGAAAGCAATAGAAATATATTGAATACAGCACAAGGGAGCTGCAGGCAGAACAGCAAAGACTGGTCCCCATGAGGCAGTGGGTGGGGGGCTGTAGTTAAGGAGGGGAGGTGAGGAGGTATGGGAACATATGATATTTTCTCTTTTGGGTACCTCCATCCCGATGTAAGCAACCCATTGGTCAGATAGGGATTAGGGATATTTCGAGGTGGGCCACCTAGTGAACCTGTTTAACTCAGCGTGGGGGAGGGGGGTCGCTGTAGGCCCTTCTACATGGAAACCCAGGTTTCCATTGTTGATGTTGATTGCCTGAAAGCAGCTTCTACAATCACATCCAACTTATTTGGAAATGCTGAGATCCCAAAAAGCTAAGGAATGTATTCAAGGTCATACAAGAAGTAAGTGGCAAAGTTTGGATGAGCTCCATCCTCATCCTTGGACCTCCTGTTATCTTGTGTTACAATTAATTTGACATTGGATCTCAGCACCTTGAAAACAATTTTTGAAGTAGGGCTACCAGCCATCATTTTTGTACATATGCTTTCTTCTTAGAGCACACTGGAATAGAGCATCAATATGAAAATGAAGCACTATGTCAAAGACAAGGCTTGGTACTCTAGATGCTCTAGAGTAGACTGAAAGGTCTAACTTAGTATAGGATGCCAATATTCACCAGAGAGAAAATTTCCCATTAACACAGTGATACAGTTTTCGAATGTAGGTGAGGTATGGTGGGTTGAAGTCTGGAGCCAATGACCAAGAAGGAATTTTTAAGATATCTTTGTTGCAATAATGTGGTTCTATTAAAGCACGGGGACAGGACCCGTAGGCAGAAAGAGTTCAGAATATCCCTAATATTACCGCGGTTGTGAGGGGTGATTTGATTACATACTTGGGAGTTGGGGGAGATAAGGAAAAAGGAGATTTTCAAAAGGACTTTGAAAATCCTATACTAAAGAGGACCTACAAGATACTGGAGGCCAGGTCATCATCAAGTTAAGGTTGTTTTTCCCTCTAGCAAGCCATTAACATTAAGACAGTGGGGATCTTCCTGAAGGAATGTCATGCATATACCACCCAGGAGTGTGGGGAAGGGGTGGGGGAGGCTGCCAGGTATCACCTCCATGCTTTGTCCTCACCTAGCCTTCTACTCCCACATCAATAGCATCATCTTCCTTATTGTGAAAAATTTTTAATAAGACTGTGATATCTGCTTCACATTGGAGAAGATGACTTCTTTTATTGCTCTCTGCATTTTCTTAAGTGTTGTCATTTTTCATGGCATGGAGGGGACTGGAAAGTGAATGTATTCAGTATAGTACAGATTGCTCTTTCTCTATTCGCATTAAAATTAGGACATTAAAAAAATAATAAAAAAAATAAAATTAGGACATTATCACTACAGTCATTAACATTATCCTCCTTCTTCTCCTCTTCCTTCTCCTCATTGTCATCAAAATTATTAACTCTCATTGAGGGCTAACTATGCACCCTGCAATATATCTGGAGCTTTATGTGCATTATTTCATTTAATCCTCAAAACATTTGTATGAATCTAATACACTTAGACTCACTTTACAGATGAAAAAAAACTAATGTAGGGAGGATTTTAGCATTTTCCCCACTCACATTGTGAGTTTATAATAGCACCTGGATTTGAATTAAAGTTGGCTCATATCAGAATTTGGTATTGTAAATATAGTGACCTATGTTGGGTAGTTAAGTCAGAAGTCAAACAAGTTTCAAAAGGAGGGTAAGTGTCATCAGTTTATGATGTGGAAATGGTGGGTTCAGAGCTGACAGCCAAGAAATAATTCTTGAGATATCTTCAGTGCATAAAAGTGGTTTTATTAAACCATGGGACAGGACCCATGGGCAGAAAGAACTGCACCTGGTCATGAAGAGTGGCCCATTATATTCTTTCAAGCTGGAAGGGGGTTAGAGACAGCACAAACCTCCAAGGATTTTGGAAACAAGGTTTCCTATACCCTGAGGGTGCTGGCTATTGTTAGGAAAAGGTCATTTATTACTGTTTAGCAAAAACTCAGCCATGATACTCTTCAGACGTACATCAGTGGGCCATATGCTTGGAGGATGATTGCTAACATATATCTTGGTGGGGGGTAGAGATAAAGGAAGTTTAAATTTCCAAAGGATTTTTTATATATTTAAAACAGACTCACAGATCCTAGATGGTCAGGCTAAGATTATCTTTTGCCTTTAGCAAAGTGTCAACATCGAGGCAGCTGAGCTCCCAGAGGAAGGTCACTTGGCCTGTTTCTCGGACTTGTCAATGGGCGATAAGTAGTAAGGAAATTTAACTTTTTCTTTTGCCTTTATTTTCCACATCCATTTAGTTTAGAAATGTATTACGTTTCTATCAGTGACTTCAGGGGAACACTTATAAGCCAATAAGAAATCCTAGAGAAGGACAAGATAAGAAGCTCCATGTTGCAGAAGGATGTAGTCTTGTAACCACAAGAGTAAAAGCACAGAACAAGACTATAGTTTGAAAAAATGGAACACTAGAGATTTTTGTGTGTATGTTGTTTCTCTAACAATAGGCACCACTCTTCATAATTATTTTACTGAGAAATGTCTATGCAATAAAGTAATGTTATCAGGCATAAAATAACATGTGGTTTAGATGTTTCCTTAGAAGTCTGGGAAGAGTGGGAGGAATTTCTGCTGTGATAGAGAATCAGGTCAAAATGGGACAGACTCATGTTAATGGTACATGGTAATGGTTCCTGAGCTTGCATACTCTAGAACTTTGTGGGTACAAGAAAATTATTGTATCTTTTTCTAATTTTTTAATAGTTTTTGTAAATAAATGAAATGTATTGTGTATTCATGCTGCCTTATTTTCTCTCTTTGATACCATTGCTGCATTGGGGGTAAAAAACTTCTAGGGAAAAGGGTAGTGAGTCAACACTATAGAACCTTCATGAAGGGGAGTAAAAAATAATTCCCCCTCTAGCTTTCTAAATATTTGGCTGGGGCCCCTGTAACAAGAAACAGATGAACAAGAGAAAAGCAAGCAGACATTTATTAACATGTATATCCTGTGTATACCTGAAAGATACCCTTACAATTCAAGTTTAAATATTTCCGTGAAAGACAAAAGAAAAGGGTGTGGGGGAGTCTGGATGGGAAGGTGAGCAGGAGAAGCCTGGTAAACAGGGATAAGATTTTTTATGCAGATTTAAGCCTGTGCTCATTCCATTGATAAGATTCTCCTGTGAGTCAGAGTCATCCTTTTCTTTTTAGTTTAGAGAAGGAGACGCCCTTTAGAAATGGAGATTCCCTTTATAAATGTAAATTTCCCTTACAAAGCGGTAACTTCTACTCTGTTTTCAGAGCTTTTTCTGGGTCTCCTGTTTCTTAAAATATTTAGCTCAAAATAACCCTTTTCCAAAGAGGCATATTTCTGGGTAGAATATCCTGCTCCCCTTCATTTACATTATTAATAATAGAATATACACCAAACTACATATGTGGATTTCTTAGGAGGTGGGAGGATTAGAATAAAATTTTTTACATAGAACTTTTTATTATTTCAGTTCTTAATATTATCTAAAAAAGTAATTTTTAGGCATGAATTATTTGACTACATTAATAATCAAATTATATCCATATGTTTCCATATATCTTAGTTTACCAATCGGTGTAGCTTACCAATTGAAGTATAACCGGTAAGTGTAACATATTTAACACCTAGACTATAGTGAACAAGTTCAATATTTTATTAATCAGAAGATGCTTCTGGACTTTCTTTTCACAAACCCTAAAATGAATCTGGATAACTTGAGTAAAAAAACAAGGATTGGAAGGAAACTGTAGGTTATGGAATTAACAGGAATTCTCTAGAACCTGGCTCAGAAACAAAAAATAATAATTTTCTGTGTGTAACTAGAAGTTTTCAAGGGTTCCCCAATTTTTCTAACAAGGCTCAAAATTCAAATTCTAGGTGTGTGGTGGGGGGATCTTTGAATTGGCATAAATCATATGTCCCCAACTTGGTTAAAATAAGGTCGAGAACTAAACAAACAAACAAAAAGTATTATAGCCTTAATTATTAAAGCAGTATGGTACTTGTGCATGAATAGACTAGCAGATAAATGGAGTAGATGAAAATGTCCAGAACTAGAACAAATACATATTAGTGTATGATAGAGCTTCATATCACTAGAATAAATATGTATCTTTTATTTTTTATTTTATTTAAGTTTTTATTTAAATCCTAGTTAATCAACATACAGTGCAATATTAGCTTCAGTTGTACAATATAGTGATTCAACACTTCCATACATCACCTGGTGCTCCTCACAACAGGTTCATTCCTTATTCTCTATCACCTGTTTCACCCATTCTCCACCCCTTCTCTTCTGGTAACTATCAGTTTGTTCTCTATACTTAAAAGTCTGTTTCTTGGTTTGGCTCTCTCTTTTCCCTCTCATGATCATTTGTTCTGTTTCTTAAATTCCACATATGAGGGATCCCTGGGTGGTGCAGTGGTTTGGTGCCTGCCTTTGGCCCAGGGCGTGATCCTGGAGACCCGGGATCGAATCCCACATCAGGCTCCCGATGCATGGAGCCTGCTTCTCCCTCTGCCTATGTCTCTGCCTCTCTCTCTCTCTCTCTCTGTGACTATCATAAATAAATAAAAAATAAAAAAAATTCCACATATGAGTAAAATCATATGGTATTTGTCTTTCTCTGACTTATTTTGCTTAGCATTATACTCTCTAGCTCCGTCCATATTCTTACAAATAGCAAGATTTCATTTTTTGATGGCCAAGTAATATTCCATTATATAGATATAGCTAATATATATATAATTCATATATATATGCAAATATGTATATATATATATGCATATATATATACATATTTATCCATTCATCAGTTGATGGAAATTTGAACTCTTTCCATAATTCGGCTGTTGTTGATGATGCTGCTATAAACATCAGAGTGCACATATCCCTTGAATTAGGGTTTGTTTGTTTTGTTTTTAAAAATTTTTTTAGCCTTTGGGTAAATACCCAGTAGTACAATCGCTGGATTGTAGGGTAGTTCTTAACTTTTTAAGAAAACTCCATACTGTTTTCCACAGTAGCTGCACCAGTTTGTAGTCTCACCAATAGTGTAAGATGGTTCCCCTTTGCATCCTTGCCAACACCCATTGTTTCCTGTGTTGTTAATTTTTGCCGTTCTGACTGGCATGGGGTGATATCCCATTGTAGTTTAATGTCATGTATCACATTGATTGATTTGCAAATATGGAACCACCTTGCAACGCAAGAATAAATCCCACCTGATCATGGTGAATGATTCTTTTAATGTATTGTTAGATTCAGTTGGCTAGTATTTTAATGAAAATTTTTCTATCCATGTTCATCAGGGATATTGCCTGTCGTTTTTTGTTTGTTTGTTTGTTTAGTGGAGTCTTAATCTGGTTTTGGTATCAGGGTAATACTGGCCCCATAGAATGAATTTAAATGATATATCAACAAATGGAACAACCTGGAAGAAATGGAGAAATTCCTATGAACTTATAAACTACCAAAACTGGTAGAGGAAGAAGTAGAAAACATAAATAGACCTATAACTAGCAAATAAATTGAATCAGTAATCAAAAAATCTCAGTTTTTTGAGGGCCAAAAGGCTTCATAGGCAAATTCTACCTAACTTTTAAAGAAGAGTTAATGTCTATTCTCCTCAAACATGTATCTTTTATTTTTAATTTTTTAAAAAAAATTTTAACATGTATCTTTTAAATAAATGGTTTTAGGACAATTGGATAGCTTTTTCAAAAAAGATAGGTGAATTCGTATTTTGTACTATGCACTTGGATAAACTTCAGATTAATAGAAGATTTAACTTAAAAAATCATTCCTAAAAAAAGTTAATACATTAACTACTAAGAAGAATACATGCAATGATTTTTTTTTCAGAACCTTAGAGAGTAAAGTGTTTCTTGTTATCTATGAAACCGTAAAGTAAATGATTAATCATTTTATAAATAAATAACAGACTAAGATAATAGATAATAGTAATAGATAACAGAGTATCTTCTGAATGGAGGAATAGACCATAAACAAAGCCAAAAGATAAATTACAACCTGAAAAAAAATTGCAAATCTTATTACAGGCAAAGGCTAATCCTCCCTTATACATTTAGAGCAGGTAATAAGCCAGTAGAAATATTTTTAAAGGACGCAAACAGTTCCTAGAAAAAGAAATACCAATGACTCTTAAAAAAATGAAAAGATGTTAAAACTTACTCATAATAAGATAAATGCAAATTAAAATCATACCGCAGATTGACAAAATTTAAAAGTTCAACTGTACATTCTTTTGGCAAAATTAAGAGAAACTAACAATCTCATATTTTGCCAATGGGAGTGCAAAATGGTGCAGTCCCTAAGGAGGACAAGTATTTATTTATTTATTTATTTATTTATTTATTTATTTATTTAAGATTTTATTTACTTATTCATGAGAGACCCAGAGAGAGAGAGAGAGAGAGGCAGAGACACAGGCAGAGGGAGAAGCAGGCTCCATGCAAGGAGCCTATTGTGGGACTTGATCCCGGGACTCCAGGATCACACCCTGGGCCAAAGGCAGGGGCTAAACTGCTGAGTCACCCAGGGATTCCCCAAAGAGAATAGTTTTAGAAATATTTATTATAATTGCAAATTCCCTTTCACCCAACAGTTACAACTTTGGGAACTATTCTTACATTTAATTTTGTTTTGGCAACAGCTTTTCAGAGGCCCCAGACTAACACATATCCTTTGTGTGGGAAAGATGGAAAAGAAAGAATAAATATCCTTACTTGCTTTTATTTATAGAAAGAGAAGACAGGAAAGTAAGAGAAGCAAAAGAAATAGTTGTAATAGGTTGGGTAGAGAAAGGGGAGGAACAATACTTTTGGAAACATGTGAATGTATCATCTATGCAAAAAATAAATTTAAAAGACTCTTGGAAAGATAAATAAATAATAAAGTAAAATAAGGTCCAGAGCTGTGTTTAACAGCTTCAGCAGAGTCTACACAATGAAGGAGTGGTAAATGCCCTAAAGATCTAGAGTTTCACCTAGAGAAGATCCAAAAAATCAGTAGTTGACTTCTACAAGGTCACTGCAAGTCTCAGGACTTAAAATATGATATCATAATATTTAAATATTATAAGATATTTAAGAAGAAAAGTTGTCGAAGTGAACCCATTTCAATCTAAACTGAAGTGCCTGAATGTGATTGAGATTATAAGCCTTTAGAAGATAACTATAGACTGTATATATGTAGTTCTTTCAAGCAATCTTTTGCAAAAGCCAAATACTTTCAGGTCCTCAATTAAATTATTTGTCCTGTTCCTGTAGCTGATCAGAGTATTTTAGCCTTAATGACTAAACATTGCATCCATTACTAGGGGTAGAGACATAAAAGACATATACTCTGACTTTAGACAATTCAAAGTCTTCCATGGGGAAAATAAGAAACAGTTGTAAGTTGTAAGGCAGGTATATGTGCTTCCCTAGTTGATGAATAAAGAGGCAGCATAGGAAAAAAGGGCAGGATAGCTTAATTCATCTTGAACATGTTGAGGGATGCTTAATGAAGATGACATTTGAAACAGATCCTGAATGGATGCTTGGGTGGCTCAGTGGCTGAGTGTCTGCCTTTGGTTCAGGGAGTGATCCCAGGGTCCTGGGGTTGAGTCCCGCATTGGGCTTCCTGCAAGGAGCTTGCTTCTTCCTCTGCCTGTGCCCCTGCCTCTCTCTGTGTGTCTCTCAAGAATAAATAGATACAACATTTTTTTAAAAAGAAAAAGACCCTGAAAATCCAATTTTTATATGTGTTTGTTTTCCTGAGGTAAAAGGGGGGTGGTCATTCCAGATAGAGGAAACTTTTGAAATAGATGTATGGAGATGTGGAAAGTCATGGTGGATTGCAGGGTACTGGAGCAAGCACACAAGTATCTGGGTGAAAGGAATGGCAACAAATAAGTCTGGAAAGTAAAGAGAAACCATCTGAGCATTTTGAACTTTGCATTAAGACAAAAAAGGGGGGCGGTTAGGCATTGATAGTTCTAAAGAGGAGTGTGATGTTTTGAGATTCGTGGACTATGAAGGAGGGATGTAGACTATAATGGGAAAGGACCACAGTCAGAGAGGTCAGATCCAAGGTTATCCCAATAATCCAAATGAGAGTTGACAGAGGGCTGCAATGAAGCAGGGGCCATTTCCAGGCTTAATCAGTAATATATGGAGATGCCTGGATGTGAAGATGAAGGGGGAAGAGTAGTCAAAGCACACTGATGGATATCTAGCTCTATTCACAGTCATGATGATATTGTTCAATAAAATAGGGGAAAAAAAGATTGGGAGAGAAACAAATGAGGTTGATAAAAGGTTAACACGCTGGTTAAAAATTTGTAGGTGCTGAAGATTTATTTTCCTGGTTTTCACCTTTCAGCTTATGGACTAGTTATTTCCCTAAATATTACCATGTCAATAATAATAGGCATTAATAAGAATACCCAGAAAGCAAGTGATAAACACACATAGCCCTCGTCCTGTGTAACGTCCTGCTCAGACAGATATCCCAGCGTGGGAGATGGAGGTGTGTGCTTTAAAGACCAATGTCTGGGTGGCCTAAGATGGGAATCTAATAAATGAAAAAAAAACCTAACATGATCTAAGATACGGCATCCATTTGCTAGACCTGGCAAGCTGACTTTATTACAGACTGTCAGGGTAGACAGTGACAGATCATTTTGTAGGGTCCAGAGAGAGCCAGATCTATCTGCCTAGAAAAACAAATAAATCCCAGTTCAGAACTGAGGTTAAAAAAGATTTACAAGGCACAGTGATGCATGTGCCCCTTTCTGGGTGGGTTGTAGTGGCTGGCCACGGGAGGTTAGCCTCATTGGTTCACATATCCTGCCATCTGGGGACATGGCAAGCTCCTGGGCTCATATTACAGGACATTTTCCCATTTCCCTTTCTATGGTCTAGTTTGGGCAGAAAAATGGACGACAGGCTGGGGAGGATAAAAAATAAACAAGAGAGGAAAAAGAGTTCTCTCTCTGAGCAATCTTACAAAACAAAGCATAAATCTTTAACTGCCTGACCTTTCAGCTCACATGATTCCTGGTGCAGAAGGGATAAATCAGGGCTCATCTGGAGGCTCCAGGGAGGGTGGCTTTCTGCCTTCCAACAAGAAGCAACCTATTTGTGGAAAGCACATAGATGTGTCATTGTTTTTAATAGAAGCTCAATTGATTTCCTAGAAATTGAAATGTTCCCTTGGTTGGGAAATGAAATTTCTAGTTGGCCGTTCCACCTTTGGCTGCCCCTTGGTGGGAAGTCTTATTTCACATTGCTAGAATTAGCAGAGAAAGGTCAAGTGAAAGGTCTTAGGGTCACACTTCCTCATAACAGGAGACCATCTCCTAAATGCAAATAAAACTGGCAAAGGCTTAGGGTTGCACAGTCGTAACTCCCACAATATAGTGAAGAGTGTTTTGTTAACCCCTCTTTCGCTGATCACTGTTTTCCCTGCCCTGTGTTGCTCTCTTGCCACTGTGGCCCATAAATATTCCATGAGTGCTTGGGGATGGTTCCGGGTTCAGCAGCACAGCAGGTGGTTCCTACTTGAGGGCTTGGCACTTCACTATAGCCAGTTCTTTATCCCAGCAGCCAAAGTAATGCATTTTGAAAAACAAAAAGTATTGAAAAAACAAAACAAAACACTTTTGTTTCTTAAAGGCATGGAGAAAGGGGTGAGCTTTTTCTGAGCAAGCTGACAATGTTATCAAATAACTGAAGTTTCCCCAATTGAGGAAAACTTTTTCTTTTCTTTTCCCTTTTTCTGTGGGGTGGTAGTAGTGGTAAGCAGAAATAAGGAGATGGCAAATTAATAGTTTGAAGATAGATTTGGAAATCAAAGTTCATTGGCAAAGCCCACAATTAGAGTTCATAGAACCAAGGATGGGCTTTGATAATTTTTTACATTATGCATATATATGTATTTTAAATTATTAAGGCAGTTCAAATGTGAAAAAAAGCACATATGCCAGGAGCCCATACTTCTGAGGTACTTATTTAAAAAAAATCAAGGAAATAATTATTTTACCCCTTTGAAAAAATAAGATATTGTGAATCCTTCCCAGATCCTCTTTACCGCAGTGGATCCTCTTGGCCATGGCAGGTATGGCAGCCACCAACTGAAGTGAGCCTGCTTCCTTGGCCCCACGTGTCACAAGAAATAAAGTAGAGCACCTCCTAGAGGCAAGAGCCCAACCTCCAGATCAAAAAGTAATATATTCCTTTAGTTTAGGATGGGGATGTCTGAGGGTATCTGTCATTTAAAGAACAATGGCCTTTATCAATGAAAATTTGCTCTCCTTTTCTTTAAATACTATTTTGTTAGATTATTTCTGCATTCACTTTTTCTAAGGATGCTTGAGCTGTTAAAATACAGAAAAAGAAATAGGGATAATTGAGGCTGGAGTAGCAGTTTTGATCTTTTTTGGTGCTACATCATCAATATGTCTCTCTTCATTTACTAATATTTACTCAATTGGTTTGTGTTTGCCCTATTTCTTAAGATTTTTTTACGGCCTAGTAGGGACCCATTGGACTGTAAATTAGAATATCATTTTAGGTTTCTAATTTACTTTTTGTCCACTCAAGGTAATTTAGCCTCTGTGTATCAGATTCCAAGCATATATGTTAATCTGTTGATAATTAATCTAACCTTAAAAGTTACTGATTTTGGGAACCCCGGGTGACTCAGTGGTTTAGTGCTGCTTCAGCCCAGGGTGTGATCCTGGAGACTGAGGATCGAGTCCCACATCAGGCTCCCTGCATGGAGCCTGCTTCTCCCTCTGCCTGTGTCTCTGCCTCTCTCTCTCTGTGTCTCTCATAAATAAATAAATAAAATCTTTAAAAAAATAAATAAAAAATAAAAGTTACTGATTTTACCCATTCATGTACACAAATGGTGTGCATCTACCATGATTTTAAAAAATAATAAAAACTACAATAGCAAAAAAAAAAAATCTAGAAAGTGATTTACACAGGAAATGACAACTAAGATTATTGTTGCTTCTTCTTAATATATTTTCTAAATACTTATTAATATTTGTATAAATGAGTTTTGCCCCAGTTTTTATAATAAATTTTATATTTAAAATACTTTATTAAAAAAATAAGTAAATAAAATACTTTATTTATTACCATACTTACAGTAGAAATCTGCCCAAAAGTGGCTTGACATTCCTAGTAATATATGAAGGAGTTCAGTGGAGAACTGATTCTTAAAAAAATGATTGATTTACCTCTTTTCTAAGTTATTTCTTCATTAATAAATCTTATTTAAATGATAGTAAAATAGTCTTGCGATTTTTTTCAAGAACAGTTGCCCTTGGCTAATGGCCATGTATTTCCGTTCTTTTATAAAGTCATCTGTTTCTTCACCCAGCCAATCCCAGCATGGAAGCTACCACCACACATATGAAGCTTTTCAATTTAGTCATCCATGTGGGGGTAGGCCTGTTTAAATTTGCATTTATTTTACCCTGCAGGAATGAGATAATATTAAAGTTACTAAGACTTTAGAAAAGTTAGAAGAAGTTGGGGGAAAATGTTGGGAAGAAGCCATAAAACAAGATACCCCGCTCTTCCTGGAGCAAGAGAAATGCATCCACCCATAAGTGTACACCTGTTTCCCTGCTTAGCAGTCTCTGTGCAAATCATCCCCTATTGTTAGGGAAGCAGAGAGGGTCTGCTTTGTAAGAATAAGAGGCAATACACTGTTTATTTTGCCTCTGAATCATCAAGAAGCATGCTAATTTTCCATCATTTGGAAAGATTTGGAAGTATGATGGATAGTCATCACTTTGTTAATTAACGACTCCAGGGCCACCCGCAGTGGTTTGTAATGACAGAGCAGCTGCAAAAGACACACTTGCTCACTCTAAGTCTGCCCAAGTGCACCTTTCTAGGGACTGCTGTCTGTTCCCAGGGGTGAAGTCAAGAGATTATAACGTCCTCCTACGTAGCTGTTCCCAACAGATGTTTTCTCACTCGACTTTGTACTGTGGAATCACTTCTTTTGTTGCTGTTTCTATTCCTCTTCACTCAGGTTTCCTCTTAATTCATCCACTCAGACAGGAGTAGTCTTTCCATTAGAAACATGAAGAAAACCACCAAGCCACAAAATTGCTCACTCAAACCACACCACCTATAAAAAAGATCTGTTTTTAGAGAATTGATATAACAACCCCATGTTCCCTCTCCACTTCTGTGTTTCAAAAGATACTGCCTCTTAGTTGCCTTTTTTTTTTCTTTAAGGAGATAAGAGACCAAAATAAAAATGTCATGTGTTCGCGTCCCTGACTGAATGTGGACAGTCAGCCTACCATTTGACAAACTCCCCTTTCTTGTAT